>NC_135217.1:29789842-29824842 GCF_052324685.1 Brachyhypopomus gauderio
CTGGCTGGCAGAGTTCAGTGCTTACACTGTATCTTAATGCTTCACTCTGTGATGAAATAGAATAGTCGTATCTTTGTTTCGATTATAATGGGGGTGTATTTAGTGCCTTCAGATTGCATTAGGCCTATTCCAAGATTGCTTCCATAACTAACAAGCATAAAGTTTTCTCTTAAAGCCTCTTAGCGTATCGGATCAGTGGCTAAATTTGCATCAGGGCACTTTAAGACTGCGAGCGGAGTGATTCGTCTAATCTCGTGTTGCATATTTCATCGCCACAATCAGACACTGCCTTATTTTGAGGATGTGAGTGTGTGTGCTTATGAGTGCGCCTTCCTGCGAGAGTTTTTAAAGGTACGGCAAGGCAAGACAAAGTTTTTTTTGTATGTTTCACACTGAGGTACTTTGTAGTGCTTCTTATAGGGGATACCAAGAGCACAAAGAGCTTAGAAGTATAAGATCAAACAGAGTTAAGAAGGATAAGACCGATTATAAAGACATATTTAAAAAAAGATAAAAGACATACATTTTGAAGGAAATTTATTGTGATTAAGAAAAATCAAACATAAATTTAATCAAAGAACCTAAATGTTTTCTAGATGTTAGTTATTTGAAAGGATATGATTAGTGATCTCTAAGATTTTCTGGAAGATTTTCTAAGATTTTTTGAATCTTTTTTGAACAAGAGAACCACTTGCTATTATTTACAAAACGATCAGTAGCATTATCCCATTTAAATAATTACAGTATTTACACACCAAAATGTCATGTCATAAAAAATAAAAATGGACATCTCTGCATAGCTAATAGTTCTAGGCTTTTTTGTTATTGTTGCCTGGCAACAAATTTCCTTTTTGCACGTGTGTGAATGAGGAAGCATTTTTGCCCTTACATAAGACATCTGGACTGCACCTAATTAAGACCACCTGCTCTTATATGGACGAAGCTGTGATGCATTGTCCATTTTGAAACACTACACAATGTACAGACAGGGTAAACACTGGAGTCTACTGGCTTGGCGATCTGATTTTGCCACAAAAGCCGCCGTCTGTGTCTGACGAGCTGAAGCAGCCTCCACTAGAGCTGACTGAAAGGCAAGAAGGAGACGCTCTCGCGGGGGAAACGGAGCGGCAGTGAACCATGCCACCGCTTCGCGATTACATCAGAAACAAACGGCTTCATGCCGAAAGCTTCCTCTCCAGCCTACACGCTCCTCACGTTGTTGAAATCCCTGGGGCAAGGTGCTTTAAAACACCATAGGTAAAGGGGGGGGCGGCTCAGAGTGCCCATGCCTGGGAGTTCTGGCCATCCTGGTATCAGCTCAGACCTAGAAGTTGCGCTGGTCCGAGATGGGAGGAGAATCGCACGGGGACGTGCCTTTTCTTCCCAGCATTCCTGTTGTGTGATCTGCTGGGGCCATCAGCATCCGCTTCAGCCCTGCTAGCAGTTTACAAATCTTTGCTTTCCAAGACTTCTTGCTCTCTCTCTTTCCCTCCATCTCTCTCTCTCTCTCTCTCTCTCTCTCTCTCTCTCTCTCTCTCTCTCTCTCCATGTGTTAAAGGCTTGAGGGGTTCAATCAATGGCTCTTTGATCTCGGCTGGAACTATAATTATTTAACATTGTTACAAGGATTTCTCTAATCCATCCTACCATTAAATCCCTTTTACACCCTCATCTCCAGGACTCTCCCTAATCTGCATCTGGGCTGCACGTTCCACCGCTCGCCACCGCTCGCCACCGCTCTGACGACACCCTGACTGAACGGACATCTGTGAATAATTAGAGGCAAAAAAAAAAAGTAAAAATTAGAAAAGTAGAGGGGATGAAATATATTTGGCTGCGGAGCAGATGTTGGCAGGTATCTAAAAGCTATAGGGACGCTGAAATGGTGCTGTTTTCATTATTCACCTGCGTGGGCCATTCCCATGTACACTGGCTGATTTGTATGCACAGTTACATGAGATGCCGTCTCAGGTTATTTACCAGGATCATCCGAGGAAGCATAATTGTCTGGAAACTTCCAGAGAGCTTTCGAATAATGATTTAAGTATTTTGTTATCGAGATAACTCCTCCATCTCCTCCCATGATTCCACAAGAGAGGCTTGTGCCCTCTGACCTCATCTCCCTGAAATCCAGACATGCTAGCAACATTGACCCTCTAAGTGCCATCTGTTGGTTTCTGGGTTGTGGGACGGCGCAAACCTGCTCGCGGATCTTCCTGACGCACGTTCAAGAAAAGAGTTCCTGCCGGCTCTCCGCAAATATTTGTGCCCAGGCCATTTCTCCGCGATATAAATAGCAGCGCGGCAAACGCAAACATTTGCCGGGGCACCTGCCTCACTGCTGCGCCCATCTGCTCCTCCGATTCACTTAGTGTGACATATGTGTGCTGAAAGCTGAGGTGGGGACCGCCTCGTGTGCTGGAGGAGGCGGGACCTGCTGGCGGCCGGGGGTGGAGCAAGTGGGGGTGATGTGGGAGGGGCCTGGGAGCTGTATTGCGCTGGTAGCCGACTCCCGATTGGGCAAGGGGAGCGGCCTTGTTCGGATACGTGACGCCCCCGACCGATCCCACAGCTACCTCCCGGCGGTCTGCCTGCGAAGGAGGCCAAGGCCAGTGGCTGGCACCCCAGCTGGCACAGAGGGACTGGTCAGGCTCAATGGGGCACAGAGCTTCGCCTCCTCCGAGGTTCGTCAGGCCCACAGAATCTGGCCGAGGGGTGATAAGCTCCAGGTGTGGGTTACTTAATGGTCACTGGGTGGTTGAGATACCTTGACCACTCTGAATTATTTTTGTAGGAAGAAAAGCTACAACTGGGCTTCCTAGTTAGCTAGATGCTGGGTTCTATGTACCAGGGGGAGGGGTTTAAAATGCTCTCAGTGTATCACAGGGGTTTTAGTTTTGTTATTTAACTTATGTGGCTGAGGTAAGGCAGGTGAAAGCAAGCGAGGCAGACAACAGAACCATGAGTGTGAGTCATTTTGCCAGTAGGCATTGCACAACCATCCTAATTAGGATAAACTGAGATCTAACCTGGCTAATAGAACAGCCTTAATAGCTCCTGCAGCAAGCATTATATTCTAGCCAATCTTGGTGGTGCACCTATTGATATTATGAGTCATATAATGAAGAACTATGTACTTTGTGTTTTTTGAACTACACCTAATAGTGACCCATTCTGTAGGAAATACTGCTGCTAACGAGGTAGCAGTCACTGTTATACCATAGTTATTTTTTTACGAGCAATTATTGTAACTGTGAAGTTCTGAGGTGCTCATGCTCAAGTGGAGGATTCTTCTTCCATTCTTTATTGTTCAACAACTGCACTCACACCCGACCCTAATTACCATCACTTCAACCCATGTTTCACCCATTGTAGTCCGAAGGCTCAGCGTGTTAGCCACAAGTCTATGTGTGGCATAACAAAAACAGCAGTTCAAGTATAACACACATACATCTCTCTCTCTCTCTCTCTCTCTCTCTCTCTCTCTCTATATATATATATATATATATATATATATATATATATATATATATATATATATATATATATATATATATATGAGAGAGAGAGAAGGAGATAGAGACATATGACATGAATGTGCTTCTAGGGTCTTTCACTGCAGTCTACTCCACTGGGCCAGGAATAGCCTGATCAGCACTTCATTACCCCCCCCCCCCCCCCTTCCCTACCAGTTTCTTTCTGCCTTGAGGAATATGTCGAGATCTGTATCAAAGAAGTCCGTGATAATTAGCAAATTGCTGTACAAGCTATCACCACTAATATACACGAGGCTGCAAACATCCATGACGAGGCAGAACGGAGCTGAAGATGAAGGAGATAAGCGAGCGTTTCCAAGGAGCAGAGGCTGCTGCCACATACAGGGAGGTTCTCGAGGTTCTTCCCTGAGGAACCATCCCTACTTGAGTTCAGCAGCAGAGGATGTTTCTAAAACGAGGAATTCTGGAGGACCTGGGCGAACCTGACCACTTGAAATTGACAGTATTCACAGTTATACCGTGATACAGTGATTACAGAAGAAGGAGTCCAATTAGGGTGACAAGTTGGCTTTGGTCAATTCTAGCACCAAAGACGGATTGCAGAGTTGGTTTTAATGGATTCTTCACAGTAGGTGGACTTGGTCAAAGTCACTTCATTAAGAAACCCTCCTTCTTTTAGATGTAATGGCCATTATACTTCCATTCAGATACCCTCGCTGAGAGTGATTAAGAATTATCTGTTACCGATGGTAATCGCACCTACTCTAACTTAAGCCTAGGAATAACAAAGGGGATTGGAACGTTCCGGATCTGAGCATTCACAAAAAAGAGCGATAACAGGATCGACTGCCTCAAACTAAATAAATTTGCTTTTAATCGCTTTGAACAGGAAGTCATGTCATTTCAGATGTTCATATTTGATTGTCTGATTTTCCACTTTATTCAAATTATAACATGCTCATCTGACTTTTCCAACACAATAGGGAAAATGAAAAGGAAGGAAATAGCCTTTCAGAGGAGACACGATGTGAACGTTAATGTGCTTATTACGTGCAGAGATTAATGCCCACACACTGTACTCCTGCACAAAACACAAAGTTGTCATTTCCTGTTTTCAGAGAGGACCACTTCCCATTGGGTGACCATGGGTTGTCTCTCGTTTACATTCTCCCAGAAATCCACAGGCCCTGTACATTCACCCCAGTGGTCTGTGACACTCATGTGAGTCTCTGTAGGTGGGGTGATGTTGGGGGGGGGGGGGGGGGGGGGGGGGGGGGGGGGGGGGGGGGGGTGTTGTTTGTATGCAGATGAGATCTTATCTTGATAATGTAACAAGACTATCAGTAACTTGGACAAGCATTGACGCTATTGGTGAAATCTTCGAGTGTTTGAAAAATGTATTTCAAAACTAAGACAAATCTGCCAAATTAGTAAAAAAAAAAAACCCTGTAGACAGCCTGGGCAAGCTTTCACAGAAACATCATAGCGTAACTATCGTCCTAATGTCCAGAGACGCTGGTTCATCATACAGCTATATTATTGTAAGATTTCTGTTGATTTAGAAGAAGCTGGACCAGCATATACATTAGATTTAAAAAATCAGGTTGTTCACACATAAAAAATAAATTAATGTGCAAATAACAATGTAAACAAGAATTATCTAGACCAGCACAAGGCTTAATCTGTATCTGATCCTTACACTTGGACTTTCAGAAAATGTGTAACACCAGCAAAGCAATGATTTCTTTTCTCAATAAAATGTATGTAAAAGGTTAGTTCAACTGTTCAGTAAGTCTGTCCCCCCCCCCTCTCTCTCTCTCTCTGATGACTGGACAGGACTGATAATTACAGTCACCCTAAGCTACAGTATCTACTACCCCTCCTCCCTCATTCCTCCTATGCCTCTTTTTCAAAAGCCCAATTTTGAGATCAGCGTTTCCGCGGTGCTGGTCCGTGTGTGATGCCTCCTCCGGTCCCTCCCCTCTTCCTCCTGTGTGCCCCCCGCAGTCGCGGGTCTGACCCCCTCAGCCTCGCCTGCCGACTGATCAGAGCGATGGTTTATTACCGTCGTCGCCGCGCTCTTATCGGCCACTGCCAACGCTCATTTCCTTCCGCAGATTGAAATGCAAATGTGAAATTTAATGATAAATGCATTATCTGATAGGCGCTGATAACACTGATTCACTGTCAGTGTAAAATACACACCCCAGGGGGCTTCCCAACTGCCAAGTTGCCCAAATCCACCTTTTAAAAAAAAAAAAAACTGTATGTACCTGCAATAAATTCTGGAGGTCATATGCATTAAAAGGGGAATCATATTTTGTGCATTCAGCAATGTGACGCCACTGGCGAGCAGTAATTGCTGGTGTTGCTATCTTGTTCGATGTATTATCCATCACTTTGATGAAGTGACTTTTAAGAAGAGAGAGAGGGAGAGAGGGAGAGAGAGAGGGAGAGAGGGAGAGGGAGAAGGGAGGAAAAAAACAAGATAAAACTATTTTTTTTTCTCTTCAAACCCTCTGAGAAAGCACGGGGGGAAAATCTACATGGTAAAATGAGATTCCTCAAGAAGAAAAGATAAATATGTTTTTGTGTGTGTGTGTGTGTGTGTGTGTGTGTGTGTGTGTGTGTGTGTGTGTGTGTGTGTGTGTGTGTATGTGTGTATGTGTGTGTGTGTGTCATAAGCTTTCTGTTGGGGGGTGCACAGTCCATTTGGAAGCACACGTGCAATAAAGCTTTGGAGTAAAGCTATTTAATCCATTCCATTCAACCCTGCTAACTTTACTTATAATTCATTGGTGATAATAAGTTAATTTAAGTCCATCGTTCCGATGGTCTGCATTGGCTTCTCTCAGAATGCAATTTAGTCCAACTCAGGATGCTTGTGGGACCACTCAAGCATGCATCTGCAGGGTTTTTACCCACGATTCTCCATTTACTAAAAGGCATGTTTATGTTCATGCCCTAGGGAAAAAAAAACGTATCTACAATCACTCGAAAAAGGCATTTTGATTGGCCTTGTGAGATTCAGTTCAGTAAGATCCCAATTAGTTAAACTACTCTTAAAATGCCAACCCCTTGTCATAAATTTGGAGATATTCCATTAGAATTGACATACGTGTATATGCTGGACAATTCAGAAAGCTTGGTACAGATGGACATTTCTTGGTGAACGTGAAATTCCATTTCGATTGCCACTTACGTTATTAGAAACAGTTATTTATTAGAATCACCTTGTTTATCTCTTCTGTCTGCCATGCAGTTTGTGGTAGCCAATTCTGTGTTGACTATCCCATTCATCAGCAATGAGCTTCTGAATGTTGGACCACTGCTGACTGTATGTTACTTGCAAGCTAGATCATTTTCAACACAGTGGTAAAGGCAGCTGTATAACGACAACAGTTGGGCTACAGTGAAACTCTTCACCTGTAGAATGCAACCGCAAGGTGGTTGTACCCAGTGAAGTGGCTGGTGAGTCAAGGAGTTGTTTCTAATAAGGAACTTTGAGTTTAGTGGTATGGTGCAGTCAAATTTGAGCGTAATGCTTTGATTCAAACAACAAATCTTTGGCTGCTAATTTTGGCACTTGTTAGAAGCTTCTCAGGGTTCAGGGCTCTGAAAGCTCCGGGTTTGTACCTCTGTGTGGAAGCCTTGTCAAGGATATCTTCAGATGCCCTACCACTGAATGGCTCAAATCCCCTCGATCCCAGATGGATTCATTTAAACCGTATCATAATGGGCCGCTTACAAGCGATTACTAGCCACTGGCTAATGGGCTAAAGGCTTGAAGAAAAGCCAGGGATGATCTGATGTCACCGGAACTGGGCCAGATAGGACCTTGAAAGTCTACACACTTCATGCTTGGTCAAATTTAAGATCAAGTCAACATTGAAATATTGATTTTAGCTCTGAATTATCCTCAGGTGTTGATGGTAACATAGTCGCTATAGAGCTTGTTGCAGTATGTTACAGCCTGATACGGTCAAGTTCTACAGTCAGATGTCTTTTTAACTCTGTAACTCTGTATGATGTTCACTGTGTGCTATGTAGACTATAACAGAATCACACCATTATAAGCATAATGTGTCCTCAAACGTCACCATATCTACTGAAAGTCAGTAGCATCGCGTAGAGTGCAGCAGTGGATACCTACACAGAGGGACACGTCTACCTACTGCAGTTAAGCCAGCGTCCTTCTGTATGAGCAGATATAACCCTTCACTTCAGTTCATGAGGTGCACAGTACAGAAGACAAACCTGGACATGTGGTACAAAGAGACGCACCCACAGCCAGCATACTATGGTTAGTCCCATGATGGCTGCTCAGGACACTTACTTGGGCCATCCCACTCGTCTGTTTCTAGAGGGGGGGGTCTGGTCTTGTCATTCACTCCGTCCAGGTCTGTTCTCCCCATCTCTCTACTGCTGTTCTCTGGAACACGGAAAGAAGACGCTGGATTATTCTCTTTTTGACATATCTGTCAGCAGATCTCGGATGAAACCATGACGCCACAGCTCTGGATTAGCGATTGCAAGCACGTCTTAAGAACGCAGAAATGCTATTTCAGTTGAACTACAACCCAACAGTCTTTCAAGAAGTCATCGAGGAGCTGAGAAGAATGGACCACAAGACAGTCGCGACTGCTGCAATATTAAACGCAACTGTTACATTCAGTTGGATGTGTCATGGTCCTCTCTGGAAACAATTATGCTCCCAGTAGCAATAATGTGAATGACACTGGATAGAGAGGAGATAATACACTCCAACTTCACATGGAACGTCTGTAAAACCTGAACTGAAGCGTTAATTGGTCAAATTCTAAAATGACATGGACACAATCTGGTCACTTGTCTTATGGCCTAAAATAGTCCTGGTGGTTTGGGCTGTGTGGCTGGGAGAAGCTGCTGTGAGGAGCAGGATGTTCTGGTATGTTCCAGAATGTTCCAGTGCTAGTGTGACTGGTGGAGATCTGGGCAGGTCGTCCTCTCAGCTCAGACAGCACGTCTATTCACTGCCAGAAAACTGTGGCTTTCAATTAGAGCCTTTTTAGCCTTTAACCTTCCTTTAGACTTTAACCTTTCACCTTTAACCTTCCTAAACACTCCTAAACACCTACACTGGCACTCTCTTTGTGCAAAGAGAACCTTAAGAAAGACCTAATATGTTTCTAAGTATTTCTACCGCTGTCTCACAGAAGATCTCCATGTGTTTTATAACATACAGTACATGCAGCAGTAATATGAGTTTTCCAGGGCAGTGGCCAAGGTCTAAAAGGTCTAAAACTATCTGTCCTCCATAGTTTCTCTATTATACAATGACAGTCAATGGGAAAATAAAGATAAAACAAAACAAAAACACATGCGAAGTCTTCCTCTGCATGCCTACAGCTCCTGTGTCTGGAGCCTGGGGTGGAATGGACCTCAGACCTCATAGCTGGTCGCAGGTCTGGTCTTAGTGGAGTGAGTGTGTGTGTGTGGGGAGGGGGGAATCTTCCAACGCTCTTATATTCCCTGCTGGTTTGGTTAACCTAGGGGGCTATTAGATACACTAAAGTTATGACTAACCATTTAATTAAACTTTTTCATTGGATACCTTCGATAATAAATAACATCGACTCTAATGAAATGGTGATTTCTGTAAGAGACTTGAATTGAATTGCAGTGTGTTGAAGACGGAGACGGGACTGCTCGTAACTTTCTCACCTAATGATTTTAGTCATGTAAACAAGAACAGAACAATAACAAAATTCACACCCGTTTTGAGCCGAGGATAATATATCGTAGCTTTGATCCAGCCGATTTTCCTGTTGTGTGAAACAGGAGGTTGAATTAGTATTCAGCATCATGCAGCTGCTCCGCTCCCCCAGAGCGGTGCACTTACGTAAGTGTCTCCTGACCACAACTGTACTGGATGCAGTCGCGGTCTCACAGCACGGACGTTTGGTACATCACAGGGCCCGATAAGATTTACTGCAGAGGGGAAGCAGATAGATGGCTGGTGTTGATAAGTCCCCCCCCCCCCTCCAGCCCTCAGCTCATCTGTTTTGGCTACACTATGCAATAATGAAGATGCCTTTTCCCACGAGCCCCCTCACGGCCCCCCCTCCAAGGTCCCCCCCCCCCCCCGCATCTGACGGCGGCCGGTGCGAAGGCCACCCGGCTAACGCGGCGGAACGGCCCGTCCGGACGGGTTAATCTACAGATCGAGATGCCTCTCCACGGTGGGCTTAAGCCAGTTAGGACACTGCACACATCAAAGGCGTCTGGTAAACACGGGAGGGGAGGAGGGGGGGGGGGGGGGGGGTGTGGCTCACTGGCCGGCATCGGGCTGCTGGGGGCTCGGAGCGCATGGCGCCGTCCTACTTACTAACACGAGGTCGCTGCGACCCAGATTCCCTTACGCAAGCTCCAGCTTGGCTCTGCTCCTCTGTGACCCCCCCTCCTCTCTCTAACCCCCCCACACCCCCCCGTTTTACAGCTACAAAACACCCATATGCCTATTTGTATTGTCAGGCCAGGAAAGCCTTCTTAGCGGACTATGCATGTATAATGATGAGGATCAAAATGGAGAACATCAACTGTTGCGGGGCAGTGTAGGCAGAGAGAGAGAGAGAGAGAGAGAGAGAGAGAGAGAGAGAGAGAGAGAGAGAGAGAGAGAGAGGGAGTGGGGAACAGAGACAGGGAGAGAGAAAGACATGGGGGAGAGAGAGGTAGGGAGAGACACAGAGAGAGGGGTGAGAGAGAAAGCTTGGGAGATAACATTAAAAGCACTACCTTGATCTGGGGCGAACATGCTAAGCCCTGTAACGAAACGTATTCGCTACTGTTTAATTACTGCTCGGGAAATGAAGCTACAAGATGATTCCTTAATTAACCAGTGATTAAGGATTTTCTGCCTTCTATCTAACACCGTTCGCAATGCATTTTAAACACAATCGCCACGGCAACCTCTCCGGGAACAATGTCGGCAGGCTTGATGAAGTTTTTTTTCCAAAGAGAGCAGTAGGAACGGGGGGGGTGTGTGTGTGTGAAGAACTGTGCACACTGTCACATACTGTCCCAGGAGTTACGCAGCTCATCAGAGACTAATCTGCACCCCGCCATTGAGGTTGGTTCTACGACTGCTGAGGCAGAAATTCCAGCAGGGCTATCTCTGGTTTTTATGGGTGCCGGCCCTAATATTTTGCCATATATAGAGAAATTAGCTGCTTTCCAGGTATAGGCAAAGATACAGGCCTTCTCATTAGCAAAAAAAAACGTTGCTTTGCATATGCAGTATGAATCAATCGACAGGGTGAGTGTGTTAGTGTGTTAGTGTGTCTGCTTGTCTGCGTGTCTGTCCATCTGTCTTTCTGCCTGCCCTGCCTAGCAAGAATACTATCAGTGGCCAATCAGAGTCCAGCCCCTCTAATGGTGGCCAGCGACACGCAGGTCAATAAGCTTAAAGGCGATTTCCACTAATGCTTCCTCCAGCAAGACAGAAACAAAGTCCTGTTGGTTTTCTCCGCCCTCGCTCACACAGCGGCCAAGCCCTTGAAAACGTCAATCCACCACGGCCACGTTTAAGGGGATCTAGAGCCTCCTAATACAAAACAAACAGACTGAAAGAGAGACAGAGAAATTGAGTGAGAAAGAAAGAGAGAGAGGGAGTGAGTAAGGTACACAGAGAAGGAGAGAGAGAGAGCAACTGAGGCAGACAGAGAGACACAGGTATAGAAAGAGAGACTGAGACGGAAAAAGAGACACAGGCGCAGAGGGAGAGAGAGAGACAGGCACAGAGAGGGAGAGAGAGAGACAAGGAGTACATACACATCAGAAAGATTGAACGCAAACAGTTAGTTATTAAGGATAATTAAATATTCCCACTTCCGTCCCTGTGTTTGGTAATCACTGTGTAGTCTTGTTCCTATGTTAACAATCTAAGGAAAACTCACCACAACCACAAAGAAACAACAGCAGCATAATGCAAACTGACTGAAAGCGCCAGCACTCTGGAGGTCATCAACCAGACCGAACCTCCGCTTCACATTCCATCCTCAGCTCAATTTCGCCCAAAATCTGTGCCACACAACAAATTTTTAGATGTTGTCCACAAGGAACAGGACAGAGAGCAGGAGACAGAGAGGGTGGGGCGTGAAATAAACCCTGCAAAATCCCACAAAGCGCCCTGGTGGAGAGAGGTGATTAGTGAAAGATCTCGCCACCATCTCCTCCGAGACCCATGAATTCGCCGTCATTATGGCGTCTGGCAGCCGGACTGGCCTCTGCTCCTGTCCTGCTTCATCTCCTCCGGATCTAGGAGGAGGAGGAGGAGGAGGAAGATCTGCCTCGCCCAGGGTTGTCATACTTTACAAACATTAATGAATCATTTCCCCGGACCAACCGAGCGCAGGGCCGAAAGAGGACGGCTCCGTTCATCTCATCACCCCGCAAATTAGCATTTTCCCGCCACATTCCGGTCCGTTGCTGCGCAGTTCTGGTCTCCGCCTTGCTCTGGGTCCTCGTTACCGCCCCGCTGCTGACGGAGGCCTTCGCAGGGGTCTTTCTGGCAGGGAATCTCCCAATTAGCTCGGAAATAGCGCAAAACAATCAGGAGCGTAATTAATACTGCCACTTAACTGCAGGGCGGCCGTCTCCCCCGCTCAAAACCTTTCAGGAGTGGTGCGCGGGGCAGGTGGACAGACTTCCCCGACCGCGTGCTCGAGGGCTATTAGCTGAGACGGTGATGTGTTGTCATGGCAGCAGCCTCCGTGGACGTGGATGTGAAGGCACTGCCCCCAGTGCCGCTGGATGCCCGCGTTAATTAGCCTAGAAGCCTTCTTAACTAGGACTATTCCAGATTTTGAGTTGCACTGAGTTCTACAGGGAATGCTCACCTAATGGACAGAATTTCTCCAAAACATTTGTTATTGCAAATGTGTGTGACTGGTGGACAGGAAGTATATTACTGGGTCTCCAGGGATTCAGTGCAACCTATATGCATGATACATTTGTGTTATAATGTACCCCAAATCGGCCAAAGTTATGTTATGTGTTAAGAGTCAAAATTATTAATATTCTTTTTTTTTTCCTGCAGCTTTACATATCTGTAAAATGACGTGTCCTGGTATGATGGCAAGTGCAGCGCACTCTCTGCAAACCCCTGACCACACTGACCACCCTGACCACCCTGACCACACTGACCACCCTGACCACCCTGACCACACTGACCACCCTGACCACACACCATCAGAAATAATCCAATCACAAATCCATCTGCAAAAAGCATTAATAAATACAGAAACAATAAAAGCGTGTGACATGAGGGTGTAAATCCTGCCGTTGGTCTATGGGAGGGTAGCCATCAGTGTGTACTAAACCCCGCTGTGGACCACCTTCAGAAAGGGCTTCTCTAATTGTCAAGGAGAGGGCAAGGTGCCTCTCTGGAGTATTTGGGTGACTTGCTTTCTCCTGCAGTGTGTGTGTGTGTGTGTGTGTGTGTGTGTGTGTGTGTGTGTGCGTGCATGTGTGTGTGTTTGTGTGTGTGTGTGTGTGTGTGTGTGTGTGTGTGTGGTTCAGCTCTCTGTTTCATGTTTATTCTCATCCCTCTCCCTTGCTTTCCCTATTCAACTCCAGAGACTTCATTTCACACCGAACTATGCTGTTTCAACACCATTACGTGTGAAGCCATTGATGGGGACCCTTGGATCATTTCATGGTACATGACTATGCAATGGCTCCGGTGAGGGAGAAACGCTCTCCAAATAGTTTAAGGTGGTCGTCCAGAAGAAAGTTTGTCTGCTCTCCCCACAGTCTGGGCCCCTGTGACAACAGGTCGGCTCCCCGTCTCCCCGAGAGCTTGTGGCGTTCTCACAGCAGAGTGGCATTTGACATCACTGCATGTGGATGCTTTTGGGGCGGCCGCTTGTCGTTGGCACCTAAGAACATGTGTTTCTCCGTGCTGTAGTGTCACCGAGCAAAGGTCAGAAGACGTGGGTGTGGGCGGGGCTAGCCAGAATGGCAAGCCTACGGGAGTGAAAGCCATGCCTGCGTGTGGTGCGGTGGATTAAACGAGTGCGGGGAGCGTTTCTAATAAGTCACAACGAGGCCTTCAAGGTGCATCGGTTATCTGGAGGGAACTCGCGCGACTCTCGTACCAGGCAAATGGCTGCCGCTTTTGACTCCGCACTACTTCTTGACCTTTGTGACTATAAGCGGATTTGCGTCTCCGCTGCGCTCCGATCGGAGTTAATAAGAGCGCTGTCGTGTTAATGACCGCGCCTGCTCCTCTCTTTGTGTTCCGACAGCTTTCTAATACCTCTTACGGCCCGAAACTTTTAATGGAGGTTTTAGGCTACGTCTGACAAAGCCCCGCTTCGGGCCGGACGACTGGTCCGCCGGGTCCTGTCTGGTCTGACGGAACCTCGCTTGGCATGGTGCTTCTTCTGCTGCGCTGTCCCCGCGGCCGATAACAGCCCGGCATAGAGCGGCTCCTCGTAAGAAGCCTGCCATCCTGTGCCACGGCTAATTACACGTTAGCGTCGCTGCGTGGTGGGTTTACTTAAAGAAGGGGCCCTTGCCCCTGTTTTCCTATTATTTGGACAGTAACACCCGTACGGAGCATTAACACCACCACGGCTGCGTCTCCGGAGACCGGAGGGAGTTGGGCGTGTTAAAGCCTCTTTGACGCAGGGCTAAATGACTTTAAAAAAGCAATCGAACTGAGCTGAGGATCATGGGGGAATATGGCGACACCTGACCAATGCATGTTTCTTGCCAAGGGGCCGGAGAAGCTGTGCTCTAGTGCGGTAGGAACATGCGGGGCTGGAGAAAATCAGGAGACTAGGGGCTGACAGGAGAAAAATCTGAAATGAAAACAAATGAAAGTTTTCTTCAGCATCTGAGAAATTACCCAGCTACACGTGTGGGTCACGGTTGGGTTTAGTTTGTGCACATCCATCAACTCTTTCTGAACCCAAGAAATATAATTCCATCTGCCAGTAAAGTTACAGAACTAAACATGCGTGTCTTGTATGAATGTATTACAGACTTGTGCAATATCTGCAAAAGTCCCTTTGAGTCAGAATGTCAATTCCAAAAGCATAAACCTTGTTTGACCTTGAAATTAAACACCGACACAGTCATCAATATTCATGCTCTCAGACTTACCTGCTGTTTCCCCCTTTCTCAAACAACAGAAGGGAATTATCATTACACTGCATAGCTAATGCGGAACATAAAAACGATAATGTTTTTCAAAGAAGTTCCCCGTGTAAAAATCCCAGTAGGCACAATGGTGTTTAAATAGTGTGACAAAAATGTAATTCAAAAAAAAAATGTCGTTTGAAGGAAAGAGGATATTCAAAGCAGCAGCTGTTCATTAAAAAGTCAAATGTCTGGTGATGGCTAGCGGATGAAGAACTGTGCTTCTGGGGTTGGGAGACCAGGAACTCCGGGAGGTGAGAAGGTGTGTGTGTGTGTGTGTGGGGGGGGTGCTTGATTGACAGCTCTGTCGTCTGTGCTGTAACATGGAGCAGGCTCCTGTGATGGTGAGGTGTGACCGAACGCAAAGTGAATGTAACGAAACTGAACGGATGCCTAATTGAAATGGGGTTCAAAGAGGAGCAGAACACTGAGCTGGCCTTGACTTTATTTGCATGTGTGTGTGTGTTTATTTCTAGCAAAACTAGTATGGCCGACTATCAATGCACACACACACACACACACACACACACACACACACACACACACACACACACACAGAGCCTGGCTGCAGTAAGACGTAGACTAAGCCAGGTCCGTGGCCGTCTCCCAGATCAAACCGCTGCCCTCAGGTACACAGCAGGCATCGCGTATCAAACAGTGCCGCTCTGGACCTGGGCACAGAGGTCCCGGAGGCATTCCCGCCTTCCTCTTGCCTGCCAGGAGCAGGACGGCATAGCTCAACCAGACGGGTGCGCCAAGCAGGAAGAGGCTCGGGAAAAGGCACCAGTCCTCGGCTAGGAATCAATTAGCACGTATGTGCTTTTCTTTCTACATTTATTGCTACGTTAATCGTGACGAGCACTGCGTCTGAAGAATTCTGCATCGAGGAATTGTGGGTAGGGAAATTGTGGAATTCCAAAAGTCCTCCAACAATGCTGTAAAGGTGTAAAATGGCACACAATTTTTATCCTGAGAGTTTTCTCCTCTAACAAACCCATCTGCAATGCCACCCATGTTAGATCCATCAGTCATCAGTGAGATGGCTGATGGGAGGTCAGCGTGTTAAACATTTCACCTAAAAACATTTCAAATATTTAACAAAAAACAAACTTTCTCGACTTATGCTAACTGACTTATGCTAACTGACTTATGCTAACTGTTAGCATGTTTTTTTTAATGGGTTTCCTTTGTTCGGTGAGGCCGACCTTTACTGCAGTAGTCCTCCATGTCCTCGCAGGTGAGGTTCTCTGCCTCGAAGTCCGCCGCAAAGTTCTCATCCGCGGAGAACTCATCTTTGGCCCCCAGCTCATTGCCCTCCGATACACACTCCTCCTCCTCCTCCTCCAGACCATCGTCCAGGGGACCTACACACACACACACACACAGTTGCACACACACTCATCAAACGCTCTGTTCTGGATTTCCAAAAGAACATCACTGACTGTACTCCATCATTCGCTCGACCAATCAGTGTCCTAGTAACAGAAAGCATCACTGTGTCTGCTGCATATGTAATGACCCAGAAATATGTACTTTTTTAAATTATTTTTTTGCCAGGAATGTCATTGCCAGATTCACTGTCTGGCTTCTGTCTCAGAAAGGTTGTCAGAATTAGCAATACCTTTGACATTTAAACATGTTTGTGAACTGTGAATATCCAGTTGTGCTAGAACAAATAACATTCTCTCCTAAATGTGTGCTAAATCTATGGGCAAAGAAGGAACACTCAAAATGTTTTAGCCAAACTCTGGATTAATGATCGATGGTTTTATATATGAAAACAGAGGAGATAACCAACTGATTTAGTTTATGAGAATGCACTCTAATAAGATTACTATGTCTAAGGGCCTTTAAAGGAAAAAGGCAAAGAAACTACTGTATGAGATACTGTAGCTATTCTTCCTCTCTGGAAGCAGGCAGTAATAGCGGGGTTATCGGCTATGGAGCAACCACAGTACAGTCACTTCCCACACGGGTCACCCCACGGTACCGCAGTCAGACCTGATGACTCAGACCCACACTGTCCAACACGTTGGGCCTGAGTAGAGGTACAAAACACACACGCACACACAAACATGCACACACACTCGCACACACACACACATTTGTGAACACTTTATTTCCAGGAAAAGTAGTGTGGCTCTGTATTCAAACACACACACACACACACACACACACACACACACACACACACACACACACACACACACACACACACACACTCACACACACATACACACACTCATTGAGCTTACCATATGAGTCAAACATGCATGTCCACAAGCAAAAATCAACTCGTATCTAAGCAGAAAAATGAAATAAAACCAGCTGATATGGACATGTAGGAAAACAGACCTATCCACTAGGAAAAAACATTCTCAACCCTGCTCATCATAGCTCCGACGACCGGCAACAGTTCTTTTTACGGATGACAGTGTCTAAACACTGTCAAAGCGACAGGGCAGGAGAAACAGGAGGAGAGACAAGGCAGGACAGAGACAGGGCAGGACAGAGACAGGGCAATACAGAGACAGGGCAGGACAGAGACAGGGCAGGACAGAAAAGGTGCTCGCATGCTGCCTCTCCACTCCAGAATTAGCATGGGAGCAGCAAAGAAAATACTTTTATTAATTTGTTCGTCTTATCAGAGGGTGCAATGTTGATTTTCCATTTACCCACCATGCCTTTGGGTACCACAGCACTGAAGTCTTAAAGGCGACATTTTTCCGTGTGATTAATCCCCCCTCCCCCCTCCCCCACTCCCAAATCCATGCAATATTATTATTTTTTTAATCTAAATGCTTTCAGGACTTTGGCTTGTAGCTGTACATCTCTTTTTCGTATTTGCATATTATAGTTTTGAAGCAATCAGGAGCAGTGATGGAATTACATCTACCTGACTTATATTACCTACCAACAAATCCCTAAAAAGAGGAAAAAATCTCAATAAATGAATTATATAAGTGTATTTAAGTGTAGAATGTACTGGGCTTACATCTAGCGTACCCAACCACCCTCGCCCATTCCTGCTATTTCGTAACAGGTGGACCAGACGCTTCAATTGTGACGCGTTACGTTCCCTCGCGCTAAGGAAGCGTCCCTGGAGGAGACGGGCCCGGCCGGCCCCTGCTTAAAAGTGTGCTTTTCTTCCCGTGAAAGGACACCCCCACCCCGGTCTTTGGCGGCTCTTAAAGACAGCCACCCTCTTCCCCTAACCCCTCTTTCTGGCTCTTTTCATTAGTGCTCATAAACGGTTCCTTTGTAGCATGGCGGCGTCTGTGGGAGCTACGCTAACATGAAAAGAATTAGCGCGGCGGTCTCTAACGGAGTGCTGGAGTGCGGCACTTTAAATTAGCGGACGGTTGCGGGACGTTATCTCAGCGCAGGTCCTTTCGCGCCGACGCACAGGAGCAGGAGAGAGAGAGCGGGAGAGAGAGAGAGCAGGAGGCTCACGCTCCCGCTCGATACGTCTCAATATGCTAAAGTGCTGTAGTGGCGATAAGCATCGGACGGCGTATCAAGGGGAGACCACTGAAGCTCGACATGTTTGGCAGGGCGGAGGAGAATGGAGAGGAAATGTTTATAAACACGCAGAACACACACACACACACACACACACACACACACACACATTTTTGTATTATTGTCAATGGAAATATCCTACAAAGACTTGTATATCGCTAGATAAATACTGTTATTCCTACATCTAACCCTAAACCCAGCATATTGCTTTTTTATTTTTCATGTTTGTTGTTTGTTTATTGTTTATTTTTGTACCATTTGCCTGTTTGTTTATTTTTAAAGGAAAGCATTTGTCCTTGTGGGTACCAGTGTCTCCACAACTGAATCTTGCTTTTCTATTTTCATGGTAGCCCTGGGTCCCCTAAAAGAGCTAAGTACATGTCCAACCACCCAAACACACATACACAAACACACACGCACATACATCTTTAAATGAAATATATTTCTAGTACGGAGTGAGGGACCCATGTGGAGTGACTACACAAAGCTCCACACAGCACAGCAGCCACGGCAGCTGCTAAGCACTCCGACCACAGACACGAGGCCTCTATGAGACACCCTCGGCCAATCACGTTAGACGAACACCTGTTCCACTCCAATTTAACAGGCCACTTCATACATCCAGAAGCCTATTGGTTACCATAGAAGTTCCTAGATCCTGGGTACACATCTCATTTATTATACTGAAGCAGTGGGAGGATTCGAATAACCTCAGACAGCAGAGGATAAGAATAATGGCTTTCTTAACGACAGGCATTGCCTTCTCTGCTCATTTTCTGATAGGGCCGTCCCTTGCACTGTTTGTCTGTATACGGGTGGAAACCTTGTCACAGTGTGGTCACAGGGCTGTGGACACAGATCAAGCTCAGGAGATGTTGGCAGGAAGAAGGCGGGGCCACGCGCCCCTCAGCTGCCCACGCACCTCGGGAACCCATGGGGTCGTTTGGGGAGTCTAAAGAGTAGGAGGAGAATGGAGATCCTGAACAGAGGGAAGCAGGATCATTTCAGACTTAACATCTGGTCCACCATCCCCAAATAAGACCTGTATAAGACCTGTATAAGACCTTTATAAGACCTTTATAAGACAAATATAATGCATACGTAACTCACTAAGGCTAATTTACTGGGCAGCTTAGAATGTAACATGGCCTGTCATGTACATTGCCTGTGAGCACCCCAACTTAACATTCCACAGAGCACCCTAACACAGCACAGACAACACCAAAATGGCATATAGCACCCCTACACAAAGCACTCCAATATAGCACAGAGCACCCCAACATGGCACAAAGCACCCCAACACAACACAGAGGACCCCAATATGGCACAAAGCACCACAACACAAAGGACTCCACCACAACACAGAGCACCTCAACATGGCACAAAGCACCCCAACACCACACAAAGCACTCTAACAGAACACCCCAACCTACCTCATAGCACCCCAACATAACACAGAGGACCCCAATATGGCACAAAGCACCACAACACAAAGCACTCCACCACAACACAGAGCACCCCAACATGGCACAAAGCACCCCAACACCACACAAAGCACTCTAACAGAACACCCCAACCTGGCTCAAAGTACCCCAACATAACACAGAGCACCCTGACATGGCACAGAGCACCCCGACACAACACAGAACACACCAACATGGCAGAGAGCAAGCCAACATGACACAGGGAACTCTTCACCTGATATCCAAAAGAGATTTTGTAGTTCTACAGCCTACAGCTCACCCGACAATTCCCATGGAACAGTTTCAAAGGAATGAGAAATTTAGCACATTGTACCCATCTAGAACACACGCTCAGATACCCTCTGCATGCTCCATCTCCAAAGCCTACACCTGTGCCTGAAACCTGGACCACACCCGACATGTCTCCTTTGAGTAACGCCATTACATCGTATATTTTTCATTTGAAGATCAACTGCTCCATGGACATCCCTGACCCCAGGCCTTTCATGGGAAACACCGCGACGTTCTGGATCAGATGGGATGTCGGGCGGGTCCACGGCAGGACGGTGCCGGTTCAGAAGCCCCGTGGTGATGATAAGCTGCTTGATCAACACCGGGCCCACTGGGTCACCCCCTCCCCTCGCTCAACTCCTTTACACCTCCTAATTAGGGTGGAGGTAATTGAATCACACAGAGCAGAGCATCTGATATTCATAAGCATGCAAATCACTTCTCTCCCACCTACACCGCGTGCCTCTTTATATTCCTCTCAAATCTCACCATGGCCGATAAACGTGTGGCCAAGCCGGGTGGAGGGTGTGGGGTGGGTAGGGCACCAGCCCGGGCACCCGACACCCAGCACGAACGCGGAGCAAGTAACCGGACAGGATAGGTTGCGTCTCACGTGCAGCTGTGACATCGTGACGGCGTACCCAGACTCGATGTTCACTATGGTGCTTCCCTGGGACTTCTGCTCATCCTCCTCACTGCACTGAGAACATTTCCTTCTTCAGCTAAGAAAGCTTGACAGAACCCGACCCAGAAGAGAGGCAGGGAGGGGCCCGCATCCTGACGGTTTCCAGCTGGGACGTGTGTGGGGGGTGTGCAGCCACGTCCGTCTGCCCACGCGGTTCCCAAGACGAACAGGAGGGAGGAACAGCGTCTCCTCCAACATTTTCCTCTGATTGCCTTCAGGTGCGCACGAGCTTTGGGGACTCTATGAGAGTTGTGCATCTCCATTACTAAGGCCGGTGCGATACAATCTCAACTCATTGCCAATGATCCGATACACTATACGTGATTTGATTCAACAACATGAGAACATCGCTGTTTTCACATTCAATTTCCAAATTAGTTTTTTGCCGATGCTAAGACCCAGTTTCTAAAATTATGCCTCTTTTGGTGAAACTTAACACACAGCAGCCAATGTTACACACAAAACAGGCAAAACATCTCACACTTTTGGAAAAAGCACACGTTTTTGCATCTAAACGCTACACACAAATGTCAGATGATTAGCCTTTCATATATGTGACTACACACTGAAGTGACAAATGTAAAACACTACGTGTGTTTGAGTGTTTAGTTTGTAGTCTGCTGTGAAGGTCTGTCAGAGGTCTCACATATACATGAATATTCATAAATATAGAGGTTATTTCTGCATATTCAGTACATTTACACCATAAAGTAAACCACAATTACAAGGGGAAGGGTTTTTTTCTTTTTTTGGTTTTGCATGAACACTACAGCAACTCATGCTGTATATACTGTAAACACATGGAAAACAAAAACAACAAAAAAAGAAAAACAAAAAGACAAAATAACCTCAAGCTTCCTCCATCACCTGCTGAATGTATTTACACTGGTGGGGTTGGCGACAACCTCCCTGCCAAAAAGATCTCAACAGTAATGGAGAGTTTGGTGGAGGTGAAGCACAACAAATCGTGGCTGTTCAGTGAATCAGTTTGAACTTGAGCAGCTCGGTGCAAACTTACGTTGTCCCAGACGACAACAAACCTGGACTGTTCTGGTTCATCCCCCTGGTGATGGAGGATGAGTGTGTTGTGCTCTGTGTTGAAGAAGGTGATGATGTGCACAGTGTTGTAGGGACCAAGAGTGGGTTGATGATGAGTGGCAAATTCATAGCGCAGTTGTTTCACACTGTCACTGGCCCAGTCCTGATAGACTCACTGAATGGATGTTGCTGATGGTGACGTGGTCAGTAATGATGTGCTGTTGTAGTTTGACCATATTCACAATGATCTCTTTCTGTTCTGAGGTGTATAGCCACCTTCATCCCCCACCAAGGGGTCTAGTACATGATGTAGTATGTATAGAGGGGTAGTCTAGTACATGATGTAGTATGTATAGAGGGGTAGTCTAGTACATGATGTAGTATGTATAGAGGGGTAGTCTAGTACATGATGTAGTATGTATAGAGGGGTAGTCTAGTACATGATGTAGTATGTATAGAGGGGTAGTCTAGTACATGGTGTAGTATGTATAGAGGATAGGTCTACTTATCTATTCTCATTTTGAAATGTCTGGATGATGTTACAATGTAGCAGCACAGATAAGGTTGGACCTTTTGCCTCCAGAAAACCAAATGCATGTTTGACCACTTGGTCAACTAGAGTGGCTCTGATCTCATCCATTATGGTTGCTCATCCTCTTCCTCATTCTCGTACTCTTCATCATCAACTCTATACAGTATTGGACTCCATTGATGTGGAATCCAAGATTTGCAACTTGTGGCCTCTCTATAGGGATTAGGATTTGATGTCTAAAGATTTGTAAAAATGAGATAGAAGTGTTGTAACGTGTGAGAACTGGGTATGAATTTTGGTAGGTGAGTGTAGCAGTTGCGTGTCAGTGTTTTCTAAAAGAAACACATGGTTTTCAGTTTTGAATATTGTGTCTTATGTAAACAACTGTGTTTAATGTTTTGCAAAAAGTGTGTTTTAGAATTTCTAAATGAGTGTAAGGCAGATAATGTGCTTAAGGTTTAGCACACCCAGTCAATAGATAGACTACATGGGTTAGTTGTTTCAAAAATCGTGCTATAAGGACCACTTTTTGTGTCTTAGCAGCGGCAAAAAACTGTAAATATGAGAGTAAAAATTTCAAAGTTGTTCCTGGTCTTGGTCTACAGGTGAGTGAGTTGTACTCACCACGGACAGACGTGTGAATCAGTGAATTGTACCATCTCTGGACTCTATACATTATACATTATAACAGATTCCTGTACGAACTGGCCAAAAAACAATACAGCACTGAGATTTTACGGTGACGCTGATGTATCACGGGTGCCTTTCGGGGAGACACTGGATCTTTTATTTTTGCAACTCTTGGAAAATGTGGAATATGAAACCAGTTTGTCGAATTCTGTGCTGTGATCAAAGGAATAGGGGGCTGATATTCTGATCACAGGTCAAAGTAAGCGGCCATCTGCGAAGCTAAGCTTTAGTGGTGGTGGTGGTGTGTGTGCGCGCGCATGTGTATGTGTGTGTGTATGTATGTCTGTGTGTGTGTGTGTGTGTGTATGTGTGTCTGTGTGTATATGTGTGTGTATATATATATATATATATGTGTGTGTGTGTATGTGAGGGTGTGCGCGCATGTGTGTGTGTGTATGTCTGTATGTGTGTGTGTGTGTGTGTGTGTGTATGTGTATATGTGTGTGTGTGTGTGTGTGTGTGTATGTGAGGGTGTGCGCGCATGTGTGTGTGTGTATGTCTGTATGTGTGTGTGTGTGTGTGTGTGTGTGTGCGCACGCGTGTAGAACAGGACCAGTTTGTATCCGTGCTCTCTCGTAGCCGCCGTCTGTGACCAAGAATAAACGGTAGCATTGTTTAACTTGATTTTCCAGTTGCTAAGCAATGTAATTCCGGTGATTAGAAATGGTTATGCTCCCAAATTCATTCACTTGCAATCAACAGTCAACAAACTGTTTCCTGTGCCTGTGCAACAGGACCTGAGAGTAATATCTTGGAGAGAAGTGCGGTAATCAGGCCACAACCGCACACACGCCAATGAAATCCTGACAAGCGGCTCAGCGGGAACAACACTGGCAGTGTCTGGTCAGCACCTTGGCTGACATTTCACAATGTAATAAGAACAAAGAAAAGTTGACGTGTTGCAACAAGAAGACACTAGAGTAAAAGCTTTGTTAGAGCTCAGTGTGAACGCTTTTATAATGCCAAAAGTTTACTCTGAGATGAGCCTCTGTGCCAAATGACTGAATTTCCTGAGCGCATGTGCTGTGTTTCTAGTATTACACAAAAAGCAACAATTTCGAGTTGAATTTCAAATAGATCATGTTTGATAGATGCGTCCCTTAAAGGCATAGACTCCTGATTATAAGATTCAATACAGCTCATCAGCCCCAAATAACATTTCATTATAATCACTGTGGGAAATAACACACGCGAATGAACACGCAAACACACTCCAACTCAGATATGCTGACTTTTCAGAGTTCGTCTTCTTTTGTCTGAGTCATAGTGTGTGGTTTTGGGGTTTTGTGTGTGTGTGTGTGTGTGTGTGTGTGTGTGTGTGTGTGTGTGTGTGTGTGTGTGTGTGTGTGTGTGTATATTCCACCGTTTTCCCAGTCCCTCCCCACCGAACAGGAGAGGCATTTAAACCTGGCTGCTGTTTGCGTGGCCCATTAATAGGCTCAGACCGCCAGCCTCTCTAAGCTCTCAAACCCCCTCCCCGCCTTCCCCTACACACACACCTGTGTGCAGTCTCTCCCAAATTGGCCGATAAACCAATCACAGTGTGGCATGTTCCATGAAGTTCAGGTGTGAGCTCTTATTGGCTCCCGCTTCAGTTTGACCCGGTCCCCAGTTCCGCTCACACCCAATGGCAGCTCCACACCAACCCAACACCAACCACTGCAGAGGCACGCAGACAGTCACATGTTCCTCTGGTTTTGTTGGGTCATTTGTTTGCTTCATACCCTTTGCTGTTTTCATAATGGCTAAAAGGGTTAAATCACCCTGCTCCCACTGCCACAGTTTAAACCCGCCAAATCCCACAGTAATGAACCAAAAAGGAAGCTTCTGGATGAAGCGTGTCAAACTCTCAAGATAAGGAGCACACACACACACACACACACACTTTTCCTCCATCAAGGAACAATTTCCGAGATGAGTATATCTGACACGGCAATTTCATTTCAACACTAAAGGACAGAGTTTCCTTTGCAATAAACTCCTCATTAATTCTAATTTGCTTCTGGTTTATATTTCTGCTATTGATAGTGCCACTTCTTAATAACCCGACCAAAAAAATGGAAAAAAATAAAATAAATATAAAAAACCCTCAGTGCAGTAAATGTGTGGAAACAGAGCAAAGGATAAGATCTAAATATTACCCATGCCAAAGAGGAGTGCGATGAACATTTCAAAAGAACAATTCTTTATGGATCAGCTAAATCTTTTCCACTTTTTAATTAAAAGTAAAGAAAATAGAAGTTAATTATCCTGTAAAGATTAGCTGGTGGGCATCTTTCTGTAAATTAGTTCTAATTAAAAGGAAATTGTCAAATGACATTCAAAGTGCTGTCCTTTAAAAGTGAGACCCAAGCTAGTCTCTCCTCCCCCACACCCATCATCCCAGCGCTCAGAATTCGAGCCTCTTGAAGCTTGTAGCTGGAGATTATGATTCTGTCTGCAGCCGGAACCAGAGCCGTATCAGTAGGAAGGGAACGTGGTGGACAGGGGTAGCCCCTCCGCGGTCACTCCACCCTGGGAAGCGTCTCTGTTCCTGCCGCTGGGTCATTGTTTGATAGCGTTGATTGCTGAGATCATCGCAGTGTTTTATGGTGAGAGTCAAAGATCAGACCTGGCTGTTGGGTTGGGTTGTGTGATTGTGTGCACATGAGTGTGTTTTGGGGGATGGGTGGGGGGTTTGAACTATAGCACCCGTTTCGGCCGAGTGACCACCAGGACCACCTGGCAATGATGCTTACCGACTTCTGGGGGGGTGGGGGAGGAGTTTGGGGAGGCGGGGTTCCAGGAGGTTAGGCCCAGACTCTGGTTTGGTGCCCCGAGCTCTCAACATGGAGCTCCAGCAGAAGCGATCAGAGACCACATGAAGGTGGAGTCTGCCCGGACGAGGACGATCCCCACTGACCACTCCGCTCCCTCGTACCGCTCTGACCACGGCGGCCGTAACAGAGCTGACAGGCGGCCGGGCTCACGAACGCAGGCCTTCACGTTCAGGACTTCCAGTCATCCTTAAATTCACTGTCATCTTCATGTTCTCGCTTTATTTAACCAAAGCAAACTACGCACACAAAGAATTTTTGGATTTGTGTTATTAAGCCACTTCAGAGACGAATGACAGAGTGACAAAGCAGAACAGAATGAATGTTTTTTAAAGATTCATATACTGCACACTGACATATGGCTAGCAATAACACTTCATAATGTAGACATAAGGACTTAAATGCTGCTTATTACATATGGCTATTTAAGGTCCAGGAAGAAATTTGATGACCTTAATTGCAGCAGTGTAGTTTTAGAAAAGGCTTCAAAGGTCTATTAATTAGAAAAAATATTTTCTTTGACAACACATGAGAAATAAATGTGGCTACGTGATTTTTTTTTTTTTACTTTTTCCTAAAGGTCTTTGTTCAGCAGAGTTGCTTGAGGTTGCTTGGAGAACCATAGATCCATTTCTCTCTCAGAGGTGTGTGTGTGTGTGTGTGTGTGTGTGTGTGTGTGTGTGTGTGTGTGTGTGTGTGTGTGTGTGTGTGTGTGTGTGTGTGTGTGTGTGTGTGTGTGTGAGAGAGAGAAGAGGAAAGCCTCCTCCATAGGGAGGAAGAGCTCTGGCAGAAACAGAGAAGACTCCACAGTGACCTTTCAACAGAGCAGAGGAGAGAGGGCCTCTGTCAAAAGGCTCCTCCAGAGATGACAATCCACCCTGCTTTCCACCTCAACCTGACACACACACACACACACACACACACACACACACACACACACACACACACACACACACACACACCAATATTCTGCGACCTACTCGACAGCAAGCCAACCTTGTGTATCACAACTCTTCAGTCAGTAGATTATTTTCAAATGTACTTCACCGAGTAGCACCTTTCACCAACATCAATCGCTTAAATTATTTAAATAATTAAATCCATTTACATCAAAAAACAAATACAAAGAAAGACAATACAATAATAAGAAAAACAAAAACTATAATTACTATTATCAACGTCATCATCATCATCATGATCTCCGTCTCTGTTATTAGTATTATATTTCTAAATGCCACTGTTGAACCAGCAGCCATGACAATAAGTAGTAGTATATTTGTTACAGCACAGAGCTGTGGGACAATGAAGCGGTCCATTACAATCGTATCACTCAGGCCCTGGGAGAATACTCCAACCCAAATATCCTACGCTTCCTTTTACAAAATGCCTGCACATTACAAGCAAATTACTAGTGCAGCACGAGCACGGCAGGCAGGAACAAAGGCGGACCGCCATAATTATATCCCGCCGTGCGTGGCATGCGAATAGGCGCCTTCCTCCGGCGGGGCGCTCCCTCGAGGACCCCAGGCATCAAAATGATGGCCAAATTATTTAGCGTTGGGTCCCTGCCCATTATCGTATTTGCGGCGGGTGCGTGTTGTTTACACCTGTCTCGGCGCGGAAGGGTGACGCGCGTGCTCTAATTTCGCTAATGTACAGTGCGCACAGGAGCTCGGCGGTGGGGATTTAAACGAGGTCAGGGCCCGAGAGCATGGACGGAGGTCTGAGTGTGCTCGTCCTACGGCCCCGCCCCCCCCCCCCCAAACCCCAGATCCACCCTGCCAACCCCCCCCCACCCCCCAAGAACCCGCCACTCCTTGTTCGACTTCGCTCAGAAACCCCAGCGACAATGGAGACTTGAGCAACTGCAGGAGCGTGATATGTGCAAATCACATTTTGCAGATGAGCTTGAAACTCCTTAATATTCAGATATCTGACGCGCCATGCTACACACCCCCACTAAGACCTGATCTGGGGGTTACGGAGAGAGGGAGAGAGAAAGAGAGAGACAGGGGAAGAGAGAGAGACAGACAGAGAGAGAGAAAGAGAGACAGATTTGTCATTACAGGGTACATTTGCTCGGTTTGCACTATTAGATGTTTCTCCCTACAAATTTGCAGCAGGTTAAAAAAACATCATCCTTATCATTGACAACAATGCAGAGCGTCAAAAGCCTATGGAAGATTTGGGTGAAAATCCACAGTCACTTTTAACGAGACTTCCCCTCGTTTTCGGATTATAGGTGCACTGGAACCCCCACCCTCTCTCTTGCTGAGAAAGTTACGTGTCATAAGCTCACTGGGCAAAAGGTGGTGTTGCCACGACAAAAGCCAGACGCCCACTGCTGGCCGCAGAGGAAGCCCGGCTCAGGACGGCTCCGTCCGAACGCACCCCGTCCGTTTTTTAGTCCATTAGCTGCCCGGAACTGCGACAGGGCAAATCACTCCGACCCAGCAGTCGGCATCAAAAAGAACCAGAGCGAACATTCACTGAGTGAGTGAAAAGCTTTCGGTCATTCCAAAGAACTCGGACCAATCAAGCGGCTAGCTTGTTAACATTAGAGAGTGGTTACCGATGTTGGTGTGCACCAGGGCTCTCCCCTTGCCCCCTAGGGTTTTATTACTTGCTGACATCTGCCCTCATGCACCCCTTACCCCCTTAAAATTTCATTCTTTACTAATTGGGTGACAGCAGTGCTGCAATTTCGATAAAGCACAGCCCTCCACTCCCCCTCCACCTCTTCCCCACCACATCGTATTTGTCTCCGGCTTGTTACACCCTATGTCAAATTTGTCTCCGTGCCATTTTAATTACAGCCTCAGCAATCTCTCCCGTGGCATTCTGGGACAACACTGATCTGCAAAAAAGGTGATAAGTGGCAGACGCCACCCAGCTTTGGTATCAGTCATAAACAGACACTTAATTGAATCATTTGACCTCAGAGGCTGATCCGCTTGCAATAGCACACGGCAAAGAGAGAAGAATGATTTGGGGAATATTAAGGTGGTTCGGTCTGTAGCCCGCAGTAGGTAAATCACAGGAGTTCTGGCCACACGCCTATACCTCAGCAATGTGGGCCACCCTATAGGACTGATAAGTGAGTCTGGTTGGCGCACGCATGTGTGTGTGTGTGTGTGTGTGTGTGTGTGTGTGTGTGTGTAGAGATCCCATGTTCCCTGTATTTTGCTTCAGCATTCACCTCTTTAGGGATAGCTGTCAGGAGATGATGGCATGGGTTCAACACTGCAGCAGGTACACACCAAGACCCACACAACCCCCATACACCCCCCCCCCCCCCCCCCACACACACACAAAAACCCACACACCCCCAAACACACACAGCTAGAGTTCAGTGCTGATTTGACTGCTAGCATTCTCTTCTCCCCCCTCACAGGCAGGATGTTTCCAGATGCAGAGTTATCAATCCGAACAGACACGCAATCCGGGTCCAATGTCACTTCTCCTCATTATGTTAATGGTTAATACATGCAAATGAAAACATTCCGGCAATTTGATTTCTTTGAAGATAGTTTGCATATTGTCTTAGCCATAATGACTGCACACTCTGCGTCCTGACTTTCGATTTATGCAAGGCTAGTTAGTTCATTTTTATCAGCACCAAGTTCATTTCTAGGGCTACTGGAATGTGTTCTTTCTCCTTCTCCTCTCCTCACTATTTAACTAATTAGGATTCAGGTAACATAAGCAGATTTTTCACGCTATTGGTGTTTTTCTTAATTAAGAAACAAATGAATTCTCCCCAGCAAAATAGATGGAACAGCAGGATACAGTGCCAGAGGGCAGATGCTGCTGGTCTTAATTAGAAGTCACTCTATTGTCTGAGCCTTTCAAATGGAGCTCCAATCTAAATGGATATCAAAAGAGCTGCTGGAGTTTTGGGGAGGGGGGGGGGTGTATGATTGAGAGTGAGAGAAGAGGGAGAAATACGACCATGTAAAATAATAAGAAAATAAAGATAATGGAAGACAAAAGATTTGTCCAGGCATCCGGAGACTTCGACCTAGGGGTAAGTAGGGAGGGGTGGGGCTTCACCTCAGGAGGGGTGGGGCTTCACCTCAGGAGTTGGGGGGGGGGGGGGGGGGGGGGCTTCACATTGGGAGGGGTGGGGCTTGACCTCAGGGGTAGTAGGGGTGGGGCTTGACCTCAGGAGTTGGGGGGGGGGGCTTCACCTCAGAAGTAAGATGGTGTCTTGAAAGGAAAGTTCTACCCAGCTCCCTCTTCTGCCAGGGTTGCAGAGGCTTCTAACTTCGGAGCACAGGCTGCTGTTTCAAGCAGGTTTTCATCAGTTTACATTTGTGTGTGTGTGTGTGTGTGTGTTGGGGAGAGGCATAGGGAGTTATAGTGAGGCTATACTCAGCTGCTCCCCAGCTAAGGTTCCAAAGGTTGATAATGACATTGATAACCTAGCTAAAAAGCGCTGGAAAAGTTTACTAAAGTGTGTAAAGCATGTAATTCTGCATCTTTAGGCAGGCTCACACCTAAAGATTACTTAAACTTATATTAAAAATAGAAACTCCAAAACTACAAACCACAAAAATGAGGGCGCAAATGCCAAGCCTCAATTTTTGAAAAGTTTGGAGGGAGGAATTCTGCACGAAGTGAAGCCATTTAGGTCACCTGCATTCTACACGGTGGCCTGTGGGTGTGTGTGTGTGTGTGTGTGGATGGGTGGCTGGTGGCGATAACATCGCAGGCCTGCCTGCACGCCTCCTCCAGCTGCCAAGCCCACGAGTTCTCCTTCAGACAGCAGAGCTCAGGAGCTCCCAGAGGAGCAGGCCAGGGGCAGCCGATCCGTGCCCAGGCCCGCCCGCACCAGGGCCAAGCCGCCCGCTGCCCAGGGGCTGCGGCACCAATGCACGCCATGCGTGCCAGCCTGGATACTGCCCAGCGGCCCATTTCAAAGGAGGTGGGGGTGTTTGGGGGGGGGGGGGGGGGGGGGGGAGGGGGAGATCAGGTATGCGGCGTGATATCCCTCTCGCTTTGTAAAGCACCCCGTCAGAGGCAGAGCCAGGCGGATGGTTAAAATCGCCCCGCGCCTTTCAGTCCCCCGGAATCGATTTCGGAGTTTTTCGAAAAAAGTCTGGACGGGGTTTCTGGAAAACGGACAAGGCTGTCGGTTGGCCCCCCCGTCTGGTGGATGGAAAACCGGATGCCATTTCAAATTCCAAACACGGGGAGAGATTCTCCTCATTTCAGCTTTTGTTTTCGAAAAAGTCAGCTGTTAATTGAGGTTACATTTCAACACCCCAATTCCACCCCCACCAACATACTGGCAGAAAATTTTAACAAACTATCTTATCAAGGACTAGGCCAGATAAGTCAAAGAGGATTTGAGCTTTGTCCAGCTTTAATGCTCCACACTACAACTTCAATCAAATAACAAATTAGCCAGAAAAATGTTTCATCACAACACAAAACATGTAATTTCATCCATACTGTCGGCAGTGTGCTGTCAAAACATTTCCTAAGGAAGAAGGGGGGAAAAAAAACCCCACCGAACCGTCATTTGAAATGTAACAGTTTCATGCAAAGCTATGCACATATGGTTGCCTAGGCCGTTAAGAGCGTCTTCCTTATTAAAACAGGCATGTTTTAAACACCTCTACTTATCCCGCCAAATTACCATAATCCTCACTGTGCTCCCCCACGAGCTCTCGCTCATCTGCACTCCCGTTTGTTTATTTCCGTCTGCCCGGGAGATTAGGAGCGGAGATTACCTAGCAGCGGAACACGTCGTGGCATCAAAGTCGGCGGGGATAATGTCACTCTCTCCCAGACCCCCACCCCCACCCCCCCCCCCCCCCCCCCAGTCCGTTGTTCGGCGGAGGGCGGGAACAATGGTGGCGGAGGTGTTCCGCAAAGCATGACGGCGGGTCGCGCTGTCCTGCGGGACAGGCCGCGTGTCGACACCCGGGCGGGACACGGCTACGCGCTAGACACCCCCACCCCCAGCCCTGTGGAGCTACTAGAGTTACACTACTCTGCTGTTGGGGATTATCTGGGTTTGATGGGTGTACATACCATGTGCTTAACTACTGTAAGGGAAGACGGTTTGCCCTCAGTGATCGACTTATGTTTCAACTGCAAATCATAAAAAATCTGACTAAAAACCCAGTTTTAAAAACTGCTGGTCAAGGCCATACACAAACTACGTAAACAAAATAAAAATACTAATACAAACAGTAAATGAAGAAATAACTAAACCTTCAGAGAACATTTCTGCCACAATGTAACATAAAAAAATAAATCTATGCACAGTAACGGTACTGTATTCTTACTGGATATTCAGCTTCAAACATCCATATTATAAAAAAATAACATTGTTGAATGGAGAGATCATTTTATTTCACATTTCTTTAACTCAGCATTTCTCTGTGTGATTACTTGTTTATTTATTTATTTATTTACACATTGATCAACATGTAGTAAACATGTCTGTCTTTATTCTAGTGATCCCTCATAGCTCTCATTAAACTGCCAAACACAACCTCTGTAGTCCTAGCTGTGAACCACTAAACCCAACGTGTATCTGATCCGACTCCGATTACCCACAGTGGTCAATGAGTGATGAGGTCAGAGGTGCCTGTGAGGGGGAGAGGGCAGCGTTCCTCTATCACGCCAGCCGGCATTTACCACCACCTGCAACCTGGATCCGGGAAAACCATATCACCCCGGATCTGGGGAGACTGGGAAGACCCGGCAGCTTTCCGGGTGTAGGTGCAGGGTTTGGCCAAAGGATAGACAGGACAAAGTAGAAAAAATCTGAGAACAGAAAGAAGAATGCTAGAACAACAAAAAAAAAAAACATTTAAGATTTATATATTATAGCTCATCTCGCTGTAATGCAGCAGCCTCCGACAACCTTCATGTCAGAAAACAAAGTCACAGGAGTTGAAACTGGGGAGAGCCCCCCCCCCCAGCCTTCTGTGTTTTCGAGCTTTACGGACAAGTGCTACCTCAGCAGAAGCTGTCGGAGCACAAAGACCACCACCTACAGCTCCATCTCCGAGCTGTGGACTCGTTTCCCGAAATACCTGGCGCGGCCTGCGACTGACCAACCACGCGGCTGACGCGGCCGTCAACCGAGCAGCCAGCGACACCCACCCGCTGAACACCCACGGGGGGGAGGGGGGGGGGCGTACACGGAGCCGTGGTCCGACAGCCGGTAAGGCCAAAGTTCGCAAGCTGTGTCTGTCTAGTTCAAGAGACATGCACACCATCTGTGGCTCAGAGCACCAAGATTCCAGTCCTCTGCTGTGGACCTTGTACGAAGCCTGAAACTTGAACGACTTGCCGTGTTAGCCGCATTTAAGACTTCTGTTTGTCCGTCTGGGTCAGGGCGACCGTAGCTTGCAGGTACAACTAAGGAGCTTCACGTGTGCCCAAAGACCAGTTCTGGCGAGGTCACACCCTGCCCCCAGCATTGGCTTCAGCTCGACCCAACCACCCGGGCTGGCTATACTCTTATTGGCCAGACGGCAACGCCATGCTGGTCTTCCCAGTGCGGCCACCAGCCCCCCTGCGTGAGAGACGTCTTGTAGATGTGTGCTAACTGAGACAGCTGGTCTGAGGATTCTGGGTCTTCAGACCAGGACGATCACTTGGGACAGTTCTATATTCACCACCACCCCCAAACTAAAAATAACAAAGGCCAACTCCTTTCCTTTCCTGTGGCCTTTGCAATGTCGATAGCGTATTGGTTGCAATATGCAAATAAATCCTCCAACAAAATGTTTTTTTTTTTCTTCTGCTGTGCTGTGATCAGCATCGGATGTTAACACCGACAGTTCTGTGGATGTTTTGATGAGGCATTTGCACGATCCAGCGATAACGATTATCTTAAAAAAAAAGAATCTCAAAATAATGCGGGCTAGTCTTCAAGTGGGTAACATTTAAAGGTTCATCAACATGTTTCTCAAATGCCATTTGTTTATATTTTATTTAATATGTTCTGAGACATATTCTCAGCGGTAGTACGCAGTAATATAATCACACCAGGATATGCTGACCATATTAAGCAACCCTGTTCGCTCTCACACAAACAGAGAATCTCCCACTCATGGCTTGATATAGCAGTCGGAAAAAATCACGGACCCATTCGGGATGCTCCGAATCGGTTACACGGCGATGCTAAACAGGGGGGCTGTTTTGTTTCCCGCCGTTCTTGACGTCTCCTCGAACGGCACGAGGATGCCGTGAGCACAGTGCGTTCTCTTCCCGACTGTTCCGGGGTCCACTGTGTCCATTCCTGCCGTGCCGCACCCGAGTGAAAACGAACGGGAATTTTAGCGCCTCGCTGTCCCGGGAGCGTGCGAGCCCCGACTGGCGGCCTGAGCCCTTGTCCCAGGCCTATCCGCCGCACGCACAGAAGCCAGACCACAATCCCCGTTCCCTAAATAAGAGAATTTTGTATCCTGAGTCACAAAGCCCAAGGTCAAGGAGACATGGCTGTCCTGAGGTATACGCCAACAGCATACACTTAGAAAAAAGCACTATAGACTGAATCTCACACAGACACACACACTCTCTCTCTCTCTCTCTCTCTCTCTCTCTCTCTCACACACACACACACACACACACACACACACACACACACATAAAACCTCTCAATGTTTTTTTTTCATTTGCATGATTACTTTTAAATATGAAAAGAGCTAAATAAACTACACAGGAAGATAGAATACTAATTGCTGTACAGCACTTTTGCTCGAAAAACCTTCTAAAAAAGGTAAAAAATGTTAAAGTAGGTAGACATAAAAAATGAGTACAAATGTCAATCAAGAAGAGGCCAAATCTATAAGCACTAGACACTGTTTTGGTTTTCAGCATTTTTGGTTCTATGATCTTAGTTTCATTCGAACTGCAACAGGCACAGATTCCACACTGTAAACACACACAAATCAATGACTGGGGAAAAAACCCTGTAGCTCAAACAGGTTATCTGAGAAAAGAGAAATGTGACCAAAACACTGGTCCTTCAATGCCGCGATCACAGTCTGAGATGCTTTTCTAAGGGATCCTAACAGAAGTTTGCTTCAGGTTAATCCCATATATGGTGCAAGACATGCTCGTTTTGACTTATTAGTACTAAACAACCCACATTTACACACACACACACACACACACACACACACACACACACACAGTTTTTTTAAGGTCTCTGGACCTGTGTGGTATTATTGATAAGAAAAAGAAGTTGGTCAATATACATCATCTAGCAGAAAGGATTACACTCTTATCTGAAATGATATTCAGTAAAGT
>NC_135217.1:29827342-29829842 GCF_052324685.1 Brachyhypopomus gauderio
ACAGTACATTATAAAGTCACCAGTCCAAAGCTAAATACACAGAAGGTCCTCACAGTTCCTGAAGAGTTGTACGTGCCTCTATTATCCATCTGTCTCTGTACATACTTCAAGCACCAGCAGTTTTCCATCTGCGGGTAAATACAGTGAGTGAGAACTCCTAGACCCACTGGGCCCTAAAGCTTTTAACACAGTAAGTGTATATACATCATACAGACTCTTAAGAAATAACACAGTGAGCCTACAGACATCAAACTGTACCATGATCATTCCTGATTGTTCCCTAAAATGAGTCTATCTCTTCCCTCAATCTCTTTCCCTCGCTCCTTCATCTCTCTCTCCCCTCTTCTTTACTCTCTGGAGTGGACTCCGGGACGGCAGCTCGTCTTAGACCCAGAGCCGGAGGATTTCACAGATGGCCACAGCCAGACTTCAGCCTTTGCCGAGAGGGGAGTGAGAAGTGGGGGCCCGATTTCACACCGGAGCACGTGTACATGTGTGTGCGTGTGTTTGTGCGCACACGCATGCTTTTCTGCAGAAAGCAGAGCGCTTCTAATCCGCAGACTGTGACAAAGGCCTGGAGTGATCTGGCCTGCGCACGGCCCCCACCCGGAGCCCCGACTCTCTGGGCAGAACTGCATACGGGCAACACCTCACCGCTCACGCCCATCTCGGGGACATGACCCCATCATCTCGCAAAAAAAGCTAGCCACGAGACGACCGTCGGACTGACGCGGGTACTAAATACAACAGGCGCGTCTACGTGTTTTTGAAAGAAAAGTAAAGGAAAGATGTCCGAAATCCAGAAACATGGGGCAGAGTTCTAAACCAATCACAGGAAAGGAAAACTGAGCAAACTGAAGGGAGACAGATCGCTGAGCTTTCGGACACAGCGGGACGGCTGTGCGAGCCGTAGCGTTCGGGGAGAAGGTCCGGAAGTGGCTAAGAGCTGCTCGTTTCCAGACTCTTCAACAGAATTTGTCGAGACGAGACGACTCGTCGTTGACCGGGAGTCAACGCATCATCGGCTGTAACAAGGACGTCCGTGTGAGGAGCACCTGAAGACCGCTGCAGGAGTCGAACGTTCCCTCTCCAAGCATCTCCCACGCCTCCCTTTTGGAGCGAAGGAAAAAGGAAGTAAAAAGAAACAACCCTTTTAAATGATAAAGGGCCCAATTCAGACGGTCCAGAACGGAGGCGAATATCGTCGTCCTTGGAGATAAGGGGCGTCGTTTCTGAATGGATTTTGATTCGAAGGTGGTAAATACTCGGGTGACGTGCCCATTTAACGTGACGGCGGCATCACTCAGAGAAAGAGTGGGACTTTTACGCATTTGCCTTGTATGGGACCCACCACTCAAGCCTACTTACGGCAAAGCATGAGAACAAAGTTGTCCAAGTTATCTGGGAGATACATTTTTTACACGGCCGTATGTACTGGTAGCTACGTGCTATCAGTTCAGGTCTAAGTAGCTAGCATATACACTAGTATTACTGCTTTTTTCAGGAAAGCACAGGATGATTAATGAAATATACCACTACATAACAATGTAATGCAACATGTAGTCTTGCCAGAGCTCTGACCTGTTTCCAAAGCCAGTTTCCTGAAAGCACACAAAAGGTGAAGCGGTCGAGCGAGAAAAATACAGAGAGAGAAAGAGAGAGAGAGAGAGAGGAGAGAAGAGGAAGACAGACATCTGTGACCTTCATGTCCTTCTTATTTGCCTAGTCCTCTGCACTTCAATCTGAGAGCGTAGAATCATCAGATCCCGAACGAACTGTCAAAAGCGGGTGATGGAGGCGGAGCCGGGCATCAATCAATCAGCCCCCCCCCCACCACCTTTTTTTTTTATCACCGCATTTTTTTATTTTTTTTGCTGCTCCCCTTATCATCTGACCCAGTCGTCCTCCTGGAGAACCTTAGCAATACCACACAGAACCCGAGAGGCACTATGTTCAAAACACCATTGGAAAGTCTGTTTTTTTTTTTTAAACTGAATTAACTTTAAAAAATAAATAAAATTGTAATCTTTCTAAAATCATTATCTTCATGGCTAAATTTCTTTGAGAACTAGCTGCGAGAAACCCCCCCCCTGTTCACTGCCTCAGTTCAAATCAGCCCAGTCTGCACATACAGTAGATTACACATGTACAGACAGCTAATTATAGCCACTTTATCATCTGTCAAATGATTGGACAGAACACATTCAATGCAAACTCTACTTCTACACCCCCCCCCCCCCCCCATGGAATATTCCGGACTGGATCTCTGCGCTGAAGTGAAGATCTTGCTGCATCATCTTCCTTAATGACGGAGACCAGGGGTGTCGGGCTCTGATGGCGGAGACTCGTGTGATGACCCGCTTCACGCACCACAGCTCTCACGTTCAGATCCGCGTCGCTAATGTCTGGGGAAAGCGAAATTCGCAACATCTTGGCAATCATCTTACTCTCGGTGAGGGTCAGTATGCTTCGCAGCAATAAACCAAGGCTTCACTGTAAG
>NC_135217.1:29832176-29962176 GCF_052324685.1 Brachyhypopomus gauderio
TAGACCTCATAGTGATGGAGTACTATAGACCTTCATGATGATGGAGTACTATAGACCTTCATAGTGATGGAGTACTATAGACCTTCATAGATGATGGGAGTACTATAGACCTTCATGATGATGGAGTACTATAGACCTTCATAGTGATGGAGTACTATAGACCTTCATAGTGATGGAGTACTATAGACCTTCATGATGATGGAGTACTATAGACCTTCATAGTGATGGGATACTATAGACCTTCATGATGATGGAGTACTATAGACCTTCATGATGATGTAGTACTATAGACCTTCATGATGGAATACTGTAGACCTTCAAAGATTCAAGCATTTCAGCTGTTGCTCACTGGACTGTCCATGAGATGATTCTTCCAGATGCAATCACGGTGGAGAACTCTTTGTTTCATCTCCTATAAAGAAAGCATCTGTCTCCAAATTGCACTTAGAACACAGAGTGCAAAATTATAAAAGAGCAAGATGTGTGTGTTCGAGTAATACAACCCATTTATGTAGGCACAGAATCACAACCCCAGTGAAAAACCACAGACTGATCCGGTCTTCAGTCACTTCTATACCCTTAGACTGAGCTTGATTAATTCCAGTGCCCACCATCACCATGTTCTCCAAACCTCTACCTTTGTAAAACAACACAATTTAGCCCTGCCTTTTCTAAAAAAAAATCATTAAAAAACAACTATTACCTTTACCTTCTTAAGTAATGTATCTGAAAGAGAGACTGTAAGATTATACGGAAAATCTCCCTAATTGTCGGAGGTCCTTCATTTGCTGTGGTTTGGGTGGTTGTCTCCTGCCATGGAGCAGAAGGGTCACTCTGTCCTTGTCCTTTCTCCAGCCAGCTCCTTCACCCACAGTGGCAGCAGCAGGCCATCAAATTGCTCTACAATTTATAGAAAGCGGCGCGCCACTAAATTAATGAACTCACCCCAGGCAATAAACCATGTTTTTCTCCCCGTCACTCAAGGTTGGATTACATGTTAGGAGACCCATTTGTTCCTTACAAAAAGCTGTAGAAAAACAGCAAGAATTAATCTATAGAGTTGTATCTAGATAGATAGATAGATAGATAGATAGATAGATAGATAGATAGATAGATAGATAGATAGATAGATAGATAGATAGATAGATAGATATGGTATTGTATGGCTGGTATGTAAATTGATGTGTAATAGTGTGTGTTCTCCTCATGCAGAAGGTAGTGGAACTGAGATTTTGCTTTCTCTTGTTTTTGTTTTTTATCAGACCCCAATCAAATAAACCTTGGCACAGCAACTAATATGTCACTTGTAGTGTTGAGTCCCTAGTAGTGTTGAGTCCCTAGTAGTGTTGAGTACCTAGTAGTGTTGAGTCCTTAGTATTTTGTGACAAACACACAGACACGTGGGCACACACACGCAAACATACACTCACACATTAAAAATTCAGCAGCTTTGCAGCTGGTAGAAGGTGAGCACGGAGAAATTTGGTAAAAAAAAGATTTGTAAATTTTTTTTAAGTGGAATTTTTGTGAACAATGATTTTATTATTTGAATCAGATAAAACAGCACATTTCATGTCTGTTGTTTATGAACCTGGTGCCATAATGAACCTTGGAAATGTCTAAAAGGAACTCGCGTCCAGTTGAGCAAGCTCCAGAATAATTTCACACTCTTTGTAAATCCCTCAGGATGTATTGGTGGGTTGGACCTCATTGCCCACAGCCACTGGGCCCCATGGTAGCAGCACGATTTGACTGACAGGTACAAATCTGTTTGGGGTGGAGGATGCCTGTACCATGGGTTAGACCAGATGGTTGAAATAATTAACATGATACTGCTCCCATCGCTGGGGAAATCATTCTTCTGGTAATCTAAGGAACATACAATGTGTGTTGTGTGTAGTCTCTCTCTCTCTCTCTCTCTCTCTCTCTGTGTTTATGTGTGTATGTGTGTGTGTGGGTGCGTGCATGCATGTGTGATAGTGTGTGTATGTGTGTGTGTGTGGGTGTGTGTGTGTGTGTGTGTGTGTGTGTGTGTGTGTGTGTGTGTGTGTGTGTGTGTGTGTGTGTGTGTGTGTGTGTGTGATTAGGGGGCCAAGCTTTAAAGTTGAAACAGGAAAGAATCTGTTGATGATGGTGATAAATTGACTAGCATATACAGATACAGTCCGTCCAGTGACACCACACGCATCATAAACAGTATTCTGATTCGTGAATATGCAAGGTCTGTTTTTTTCTATCATATTTGAGCAGCTCACATCAGGCAAGAAGTCCCTTGATGCCAGAGTGTCAAAATCAGGTGCGTATGGAGGAGTCATGACTGCGGGCAGGTATGGGGTGGGGTTGGGTCGTCCGGTGCCGAATGCAATCGCCTGAAAATGGGACCCGGCTGTCCAGGTTTCAGGGTAGCATCAGCAGTAAGGCTGGTTGATGTGCCATTTGCTGTCATGCTGTATGATGGGCACCAACTGGCATTATGGGACTGGCGTCCATCCAGGAGGGCTGAGGACAGAGGGACGGGGGGACAGAGAGAGGGGGAGTGACACAGAGAGAGAGACAGCAAAAGGGAGAGGGAGACAGATATGGGGGGAGGAGCATGGAAAAGGGAGAAAGTGAGAGAGGAGGGTGCACAGAGAAAGGGGGAAGAAAGAGAGGCAGAGAGAGGGAGGGAGTGTGTGTGTGTGTGTGTGTGTGTGTGTGTGTGTGTGTGTGTGTGTGTGTGTGTGTGTGTGTGTGTGTGTGTGTGTGTGTGTGCTCAGAGGGGCATTGAAGGTCTAGTGTTGCCGAAGAGAAAAAAAAAGACAACCATCATTAAACAGTACTGGGAGATACTGGGAGGTACTGGGAGGTACTGGGAGGCTGTTAGACATGTGAAGAACTGGATTCTGCCCCCACTGACCAGAGTCCTGATCATTGTAGGGGCCACCAACAAGCCTCTACCTCTCCCACTTTTACTGCTCCCCAGTTTGTTTTGAGGCACTGGGCCAGCAATAGGTACGTGGTGTAAAGACGGAGCGAGAGTCTCAGTGGGCATGGCCGTGGCGACACCTTGCGGGGGGGCATTATCAGCATGCCACGATGCTGCTGGCTATGGCACCGTGCCCCCCCCCTCCTCTGCCAACGTCGTCGGCAGCAGCCGAGCGCAAACAGATGTCTGAGAGTGTTCCTGCTGCACTCCACGGCCTGCCAGCCCCCGCCATGCCACGCCAGCGCACCCACCTTCTGCCCACCTCCACGTGGCTGTCCTTCCGGTCCTCTGCCACGTACGCTGCCCGTCCCGTCTTCCGCCCGGCCCTCCACCCACCCTCATGCCTCCACCCAGTCCTCCGCCCACCCATACCTCTGTCCAGTTCTCCACCCGGTCCTCCGCCCACCCTCATGCCTCCGCCCCGTCCTCCACCCGGTCCTCCACCCACCCATGTCTCTGTCCAGTTCTCCACCCGGTCCTCCACCCACCCATGTCTCTGTCCAGTCCTCCACCCAGTCCTCCACCCGGTCCTCCGCCCACCCCCATGCCTCCGCCCGGTTCTCCACCCGGTCCACAGCCTAGTCTTCCACCCGCCCCGTGCATTCACGTGTCTACACTCCTCACCCTCCCGCTCTTTCCCCCCTGTCCCTGCACTCATTCATATGTGATACGGGATTTATTTGTTTGCTTGTTTGTTTGTTTGTTTGTTTGCATATTAAAAACAAAAGGGAGGAAAATGAACAAATTCCCACCCAGGCAGTGGCAGAAGAGGGAGAAGGCAGCTCTCCACTCGGGGGAGTTTCTAAAATGAGTGTGAGTGTGTGTGTGTGTGTGTGGAAAGGACAAGACATGCCAACAAGTCTCTGCTGAACTTTCTCATGACTGCATCTCTAATTTCTCCTGACCAAGATGGCTACAATGACTCAGCGTTTTGGTGTGTTTTGGGAGGACTAAGACTAGAATGTATCCAGGCATAATACTATAAACTGGCAAGTGGTTTTATTTTATAAACTGTTGCGCTGGCTTGATTAAGCTTGTGGTTCATACTAATTGGAGATCTGCAGACATTTTTGAAAGAAAACAGAATGGTCAAAGTGAAGCTGATTTAACTTTTACAATTTTACTGTTAAGTACTTTAAAATATGTGAATATTTCCACATGTAGAAATTGTTCACCATTTAAAAATATGAAAAAAAACTGCAAGTATTTTCTTCACTATTACAGGAAATGAGAATAAAAAATGTCTATAAATATCCCAGACTGGCTGAACAAATACTTCTCATAAAAATACAGGTAGTAAAATATAAAAAAAAACAGATGGAGTTGTCTGCATTTCTAATTTAAATGAGTTTATCTCAGCTGCTGTTAAATTTCCCCCTGAATGCCATCTTCATCTATAACAATATGTAACATATTGTAGTGTTTTCAGCTGCAGGAGAAACTCTGATGCATTTGAAACAATGTGAGTGTCATGTCATGTCATTTCTCAATATGTTCCAATGATTTATCCTACTTTGACTTATGAATTGTATGATGTAATCACTTCACATCATTAATAACCATTAAAATTGTACACATAATAAAAAAGAAATGAGTAAAGACATGAATGAATGAATCTGATGAGCAGTATAACATCAGTTACAATACAACAACCAGTTTTACAAATTTGTAATGTTTTTCTAATTGAAAAGTGTGGGGGATGATTAGGTTAGGACAACTTATAAAACATTTACACAAACACATAAAGTGAAAAGAAAAAGACAAAGATTTGCCTGATTGCAGCGTGAAACGTAGCCGGCCAAGACGGGCATCACATTATCCTTGAACAGATCGGATCCATGCAGGACTCTCAGGTTTGAGTCCCAGTTGTGCCAGGCGGTGCCCCCCACCTCCGGGGATCTCTCTGCATGGTGCCTCTCTCTGTTACTCCTGCTGGCGTTCACTGTGCGGACTTTTGTCAGACATTTGTGGGCCGTTCATCCCCCTGAACTTCTCCCCCCATAACACGCAAGCACGCGGTGGTGCTGTACGCCTCCCTACAATACAAAAAAAATGCACACTGCAACAATAACGCAGCACTTAGTTTGGGAACATGCATTTGACCTCATTTTTCTCATTATTTTTGTTATAACACTTTTCGGTAAAGATGCATATAGTTTGCGCTCACGGGTCAGCATTTATATGCTTGAGGTCTTGCAACCATTGTCTTCATTTGTATGTCTTAGTAGTCTTCTTTCTGTTGAGCACATACAGTATTAAAAAGATACCAGATAACACCTTTTATGTCTTATTATACATTTCCGCATTATTATTCTCTATCATTGCTTCCGGATGTAATATGCTCCCTTGGTAATTTATGTATGCATGGCAAAATCATTTGGAAGCTTCTTTCAATTTGGCTTTGTGAGAATAATATATGATCACTATCATTCTGCGGTGGCATATGGACACTGAATGCATAGTGCTCAGACACAAGGTTTTGACAGATTAATTGTCGTGAAATACAGCTGCATCCAATTTATGCAGCATCTTCACTTAGACTTCCAAGACAGATAGAGAGAGCGAGAGAGAAAAAAAAATGAAAACTCAAAAAAAAAATATCATGTTGATTGAACTATAATTATTAAATCAGAAGATTCCAGGAATGGTGCAAGGCAGTCTTGGTTAATTACATTCCTGCAGTGGTTGCTTCTGCACATGACAGATGCAACAATAATATCATAATGTCCTATTTCATATCCAACAGAAACTGCCAATTAATCAGTGTTGCTTACCGCACTGCCTCACGCACTGGGAGGTGGTCTGGTAGTGTACAGTAAACTGGTTGAGGTGCGGATAGTGTTCTTGAACGGTAAGAGACCTGCTCGCACGATTTCAAGAAACAAACTGTTTGCATTTTATTCAAATATTTCCCACTATCCACCAGTTATGCACATTTTAGTAAACATATCCATCATGTCGCTGCTGTAAATGTTTGCTCAGGTATGTTTTTTTTCTGCGCCTGCCCTGTCACCGTGCGTTGGTAACCCTGCCTGGCTCCTGCTATGATTATAATACCCACTGCTTCTATTAATGCATATGCAGAGGCAACAGTACACGAAGAGAAGAAGAAGAAAAAGGAAAAAAAACAGGAGGGAAAATGCATGAGAATATCGGTGGGCAGGCTGAGTGTAGACAGCTCCGAGAAATAAATCTACATCTGCCAGCCACCATGCAAAATAGCGCTGCCTGCCTTAATGGTGAAACCATCGATGAAAAACAGATAAAAATATTAAATATTCAGACTCTCTTTTCACCCAGTATCAAAAGCCACCAGATGTGTGAAGCAGGAGTTGTTATCAGGCAGCCAAACGACAGGCATTGAAAGAAAATTCCTCTGAATTTCCAAACCATATAAAAGTATTTTATGCGATGCAAATGAATGGTAATTTCTGACTATGGAGGAGAGAAGGGGGTGAAAAAAAACATACCAATAAACCCTATGATTTGGGACTGAAAGTCCACAAACAGGAGTCACTTTCAATTTGCCTCACCCTTCTCCCTGCGTTAGATGGTACCGATTGCCGCGAAATTAATCCATTTACCGATCTGTGGCTTAAATTTGAGGGGCTTTTTTTTTTTTGGAATATCAATAAGTTCCAATTGAAGAGAGGATTCTTTTGCAATTCAGGCATGTGAGGGCGATAACGGGGGGGAGTTGGCATGAGGAGAGGCAGAGATGGATTAATTATGCAGGGAACATGGAAATTCCGCTTATCATCACTCAGCAAAGGAGCCCGGCTCACACAATCAGAAAACCCGGAATGGGGGGGGAAAACGGGGGGAAATAACAATGCAGCGCCACCTTCCAGCCCATCATCTTACAAGTTAGATTTTTCCTGTAATTAAAAAGTAACATACAATTATATTCATATCTCATAGGCAGACTATGAGTGGGTGTATATTAAATAATTGCATTGGGATATAAGGGTTGGGGGAAGGGATGGGAAGAGAAGGACAGAGAGAGAGAGAGAGAGAGAGAGAGAGAGAGAGAGAGAGAGAGAAAGAGAGAGAGAGAGAGAGGGAGGGAGAAAGAGAGACTGAGAGAAGGGAGGATAAAGAAAAGTCTATGAAAACCTTCTTACACTTGGGTATAGGTCCCCTGGGCTGGATTGAACTACTTGGAAATGAAAAACTCAATGAAAAAATCATTTAAAACCAAACAATGCCAAAGCTATGAGGGGAATACACAGACTACACTTATTTGTGGCTCAAAACAGTTATTGAAATGTACTCTGATGCATTTAGCCAACATTTATCGGCCAAACTTTGAAGTGAATGTCCATGGGTGGACTCAGCAAATCCCCTCAGAGCAAGTGTGATATGGGCAGATAGGCTTTGTTCTGCATTCAATCCCACTTTGCTGATAGGACTGCTATACATAGAGGAGAAATGTTGGATAATTTCACATTTCCATGAGACAAATTGGGAAACTTTGCAGCAGGAGCGAAGAACAAAACCCTTTGTTCAAGGCGCCATTTGCTTTTCCCCGGAACAGGAAGAAAGGGATTGGTCTTTCTCCCCAAAACAAACTCAGATTGGTTTGTGTTTCACTTTGCCCTCAGTGACAGGAATGGTAGCAACTCTCATTCACTTATTTCTTTCCAGTCAAAAACTTTATGTGGACTAAAACAATTTAAAAAAAACTACAAAAGGAGAGACCTTGGATAGATCAACACTCAAATTTCATTGTGCTAGAAGGAACAAGCTGTTTGCTTTGAAACCAGGATGCCTGGAGTATAACAACAACAACAAAAAACAATCTTCCTCTTCTTCATCATTGTCATTCTCATTGTCATTATTATCATCATCATCATCATCGTAATCAGCTAACTTTGTTGATGGAAAACTTGTTTTGTCATTTGATTGCATTGCAAACTAGTGTCTACCAAACTAGTCTCTACAGCTGACTGAGTGATCATGGGAATTCTGCTAAACACTTGTGGATATGTGTCTTTCTTTCATATCTAAAATCTTTTTCGAATAAGTTCTAAAATCGTCATCATTTACATTTAACATATGTGTAGCAAATACCAAAGTGACTTGACTGTGAGCTCAATAGTATAAAATACTACAAAGGATTAAGCATTGGTGTTCTTTCCTTTTATGTTATTACTTTAAAGCAAAGTGAGCGGGGGAAGTTAGCCTTAACACTTTTAACACAGTTTAAGTAAACGAGTAAACACTTTACCCAAGGAAGATTGGAAATGTACAGTGCAGTAGAGCATTTTCAAACCATGTGTTAACGTGTCATGTACTGTGAGCTGTTTATGTATTTTGTGCCACAGTATGGCTAATAATATGGCACCATAACCTAATAATGTTCCATCATGTCTAGAAGACGCATGAGTCTTTAAATCTCCACTTTAATTCTGCCACTCTGCTTTTTTTAAAGAAATATTTTCTTAGATTTTGTATCCCACATAAATATACCCTTTGCCAACTTTGCATTTCATTTTGAGTGCGTGTGTATATGCATGTGTGGATATGTGTGCGTTTGTTTGTGTGTGTGTGTGTGTGTTTGTGTATGTCTGCATGTGTGTTTGTGTTTGTTTCAGCCAGATCTTATTGCTACACACATCATAGCGCATTGTTGTAGTTTCCACATATATATTAATCATAATCTGATCCATTCTTATAGTCATGCTTTGACAACTAGAACAATTCAAGAATAGACCATGAATAGAGTCCCTAGAGTCCAAAAATGATTTAATGACTGTACGTTCTTAGGCATTCACACAGAACTTTATGCATTACGAGTGGGTGTATTAATGCTAAATTCGGAGTTAGTTGTCACAGAGAATTAACTTCTAAATTAATAGACTTTGTAGGATATTTGGGTGGTGGGGAGTTTTTCTGGATTCTACCATTCCAACAACAACTGTTCTAACAATGGTGTGATGAGCCCAGAATATACCTGTGTTTTGAGAAGAAAGAGCACCACACAGTACAGACCATTATTTCACACCTCCTGGTCCTTCAAACCCTTTTAGAGCATCTCTCCACCTCCAGGAAGCTTCACCAGAGCAGCAGACCCTGTGATTATGAACCTTCTCTCTGAAACCTCTCAGATCTTCTCGTCTTCGCCGAGCCCAGACAGGCAAGCGGAGGAGCTTCTGCTGCAGGACGAAACGAACCCTCCGCACCTCATTTGCACAAACGTGGGCAGCTCCGGAGGGTTAGGAAGCACACCTGTTGCCTGGGCCGGCACTTTCGATCCGGACGCTTTTTTTTGGGTGGGGGGGGGGGGGGGGGGCAAGATGTGGAAGAGAAGAAAAGAAAGAAGATAGGGAATTAGAAAGGAAATAGAGAGAGACAGCAGAGAGTGAGTGAGAGAGAACGAAGCAGAACGGAAGGGAGGGAGAGGGGGAGGGAGGAGAGAAGGAGAGAAAGTGGAGTAGAGATCTTTATCAAAAGAAAAAACTCTCCAACGGACAATGAGTTTTTTTGCCCGCCATTCAAATGTATCTAGCGAATGCTTGAGTGATTCATTACAGATGATCCAGTGAGGCCACAATGGGCCAGAGAAATGAGTGATGTTATCTCCTGCCTGATGTCATTCTCCTGATCCGCCTCATCCCTTGCTCCAGTGTACCTCCATTAATTAGAAAGTAGGGGATTTCCACTCATCAGCGCGGGCCTCTCTCGCACTCCGTTCCATCACAAAGCTCCGGCCCCTGCTATCTCCACACCTCCGGGACCCCCCCTTCATCTCCGGGGAAAGAAGATAAAGGAGTCAAGTTCTTGTTTTGACCAACACCTTGCTGGCTCCTGGAGATCTGATCATACGTTCGCTTAAGGCTATTATGAAAAAAGCCAAAAAAAATTAAAATGTTGTAAGAGAGTGGTGAGAGCAGTGTCACAGTTCACTTCATTTTTTAATTCTATTTGTGAAATGATTTGATTAACAGTGGAGATAATGTCGTTTGCGTACACATACTGTAAATATTATACCCCTCCTTCACCTTTTTGGATTTCCGGACATAAGTGAAAGTTCTAGAAGGAACCACCGAAACATGAAACCCTTTTTTTTCTTCCTTTTCGGCTGTTTTTCAGTTCAGATGGGGAGCTGTAGAACGCTACAACCACATTGCTTTTCCGATGTGCTCTGCCATCAGGCCCATCTGTGAGGTGCTAATGAACATTAATACGACATAAAGGTCCACGCCTTAAGCAGTAAGGATTTTCCCTTTAGGAGACAAGGTTAGAGTTCAAATAGGCTTATCCATAACCATCCTGCCCACTGACCATCTGGTATCATTCTGACCGCTCCCATGTTCTAGTACCCTTGGCACCTCCCACATTGGCCAGTCTAGCCTCTGATGTTGCTAGGTGACATCAAAATCTATAGCTACACTGACTACACTTCGCGTCAGTCACTATGGCTACCGCTTTGAATGATGCAAATGGCTTGCAATAGGCCTTTTGAAACCCAATTTACAGGATCCTCTCCTAGACTCTAGGTGGTTCTGTCGCAAAATCAGTGGGATCTGCTGGTCAAAGGGCTGCTAGAGGCTGCGCAGACGAGAGTGCAGAACGTTAGGCTGCTTGGTGCCAGGACCCTGCTTCAACAAAAATAAAGTACATCAGAAAAGGCTCATCAACAAGCCCCAAAACAGATGACCAGACCTGACCAGTTTTACAAATAAAGATGCGGTCTGTCGTGCTGTTTTCAACGTCTTGAAATGCTTTCGCGTAAGACGAAGTACGCTCATAGTTTAAATTAAAAAGAAGAAAAGGGATCGGAAGAAGAAATATATGAAACAAAAAAACACCCACCATTTTCAACGCCATGGAAACAGAAACAAGGGTCATGCATCCTTAATGTGAAGCTGTGCAGCGACGAGGTCTTGTGGATTTCCTCGTTGTGCGACTGTGAGGTTGCTCGAGGGCAAAGACCTGCAATTAGCAGATACGTGGGTGGCCGTCACCGGCGACGAGGAGCGGTGGCGATGACAGCGTGCGAATGAGGCACGAGGAGCTACTAAACGCGTGCCTGTCTTCTGCTTTACTCATGAAGACATTAATGTTGATTAGGCTCCCTAATTAAAGCACGCTCCCTTGACAATGGAGGTATTTGGGTGCAAGGCCTCTGAGTGTCTGTGTAGTTTGCTGAATGGAGCATGTAATTCTAGATTGCCGTACTGTGTCGCATGTAGTGTAGACAACGTGTGTGTCTGGGGTATATGGGTGGTGTTGGTGTTCCCTGGGTGCAGGGGTTGTTGTTATTTACCCAGGAAGAAGGGAATGACCACAACAGATGTTTCCTTCATGTATCTAACAGGGAGGTGGTACAACTAATGCCATGCCATGCAAGTCACTGAAACACAACAGTTATACCTGGATTATCTGCATGTGTGTGTGTGTGTGTGTGTGTGTGAGAGAGAGAGAGAGAGAGAGTGTGTGTGTTGTAGGGTAAAGATTAAAGAGCTACGGGCCACTTGACCTCTGATCTGGTTTCTAATAAGAATTGAATTTGATCCACAAGGCCTTAGACACACACATATACTGGGACATGACTAGACAGAAAAAGAAACCCCCACATCTGTGAGATTAGCCTTGGCAGGATGGCCTGTGGACATGAGGCTCTTGGTCAGTGTGGAGTTATTATTATTGAGATCCACTCAGAGATGACAGATGAAATCTGTCTCCTCAGGCAGGTCAGGGAGCTGCAGGTGATACTCAATCACAGAGAGAGAGAGAGAGAGAGAGAGAGAGAGAGAGAGGCCTCTCTCTCCCCTGATCTCCACTGGGTTGATGTCACAGCTGCAGGTGGCTCTGATCCCCCCACACTACCCCTCCCCACCACATCATCACTGAGCAGACATTGTGAATAGGTGTGTGTGTGTGTGTTATTTCTCACACACAGAGATTCATAGTGAGCTTTTATCTCTAGCTCATCTGTGTGGTCTCAGGCATGATGATCTTGGACTCCAGCCATGTCAGCCTTCACTGGGAGTGGGTGGGGTGGAGGTGGGGGGCATATCAGTAAACCCTGTTCCATTTCAGAGCAGCTTGTTCAACTCACTCTCTCCACTTATTTCTTCCTGCAACCTGTTTTTCTTCCCCGATGTTCTTCAGGTTGTCACAGCAGAACTACTCCTCTTCATGTTTCCTAAGAGAAGCTACTCAGTAGCTTAGCTCCACCCACAAATCTGACAGAGTTAGCAAATTTACGATTGAGCCCTAAACAGATGCCAGCTGCCAAAAGTCCTGGTTTCCCACCTTTCGTAGTGAGGACTGCGTGAATATCCTTATTTGACGGTTCTGTTCTGTAAAAACAGTGCTTTTGCTCAAGCACTTTACATTGTACGACGTAGCACCTTGCATTGTATTGCATTACATTAGACCTGCGTTGTGTTTCTCCGATGTTTACCGCACCATAAGGTGAACAGCCCGCGAGACACACTCGTCTGTGCGATGCGGCGTGCAGGTCCTTGGTTGCGCGTTATCTTATCGCTGGAAGACACCTGTGGGCGGGTGAACAGAGAACAATTATGTGCTCCTGCCGCCGGACTGAAACAACGCGAGCCCTAAAAACGGCGCTCGCTCGCGCAGCCCCTGGAGGAGTCGCGCGCCTCCTCGTCACGGCGCGCGAGGAGAGTCTGCTCCTCACCGCGACCTCACCGTAAACTTTTGCGAAAGTAAAGTGAAAAACGATGTGGTTCGCGGGTTAATGTCGGGTGGGTTTTGTGGTAAAGAAGACCCATTCAGTTTAGTCCACACACTATCTCTTTGTCCACGTCGTCACACAGTAGCTCGTGGGAATTCACATGGACACATAAAAGAAATAGTCCTAACTATTTTAATTCACGGTTTTCCTCACACAATGTAAATCCTGAGCGTTTCTTGTTCAGTAGAACAACAATTGCTTTCAATTTTATGATTCAAAAACGCACCTAAATGTGCCAAGGTGGGGTCTTGGTTGTGGAGAGTGGGGGGTGTACAATGTACCATAAGTATGACATGCCTCGAGTTAACCGCTCTAATCACTTCATCACAAAAGAGTGTTGCTTAATTAAATTTTAGTAATTAAATGTTTAATCAATCTCAGAATCCAAATAAGAATGAGCAGAGACGCCTTAAGATTTGTGTGAGAAAGGTAATACATTTGACCAAAAAGAGGTAGAGGGAAAAACAGAAGACTTAACCCTGCTTCCAGACCCTTCGGTGCTCAAGTTACGAAGGCTTCTAATTAACCTTTGGCTCGATAATGTGCTTAATTACTATTGCACTTTTGTTATACATTCTGATTTTGCTTCCCTTAAGATCGAGCCTCTGTATTACGAGCTTAATAAGTTATTCTGAATGCCTCCGAGCTGTCCAGTGGATCCTACTAAGGGTACGTGGTGGAGTGAATTTTTACACTCAGTGAGAAATGAGTCATTTCGTATAGTTGGAAGGGCAGACCTAACTGTATCTGTTTAGCCATGTCTTTGGTTTTTAGAATGAAAGAAATAAGAAAGACACAAAAAAGAATAAATCCCCTGTCATTCTTATAGTGTAGCTGAACTTCAAAAACATGGACTTGTCAATCAATATGAAATGTGTCAGTATACATATAGGTCTTCTAAATCTATATGTATCAATGCAAAAGTACAGTCTTTTGTACGTGGCATTCCATGGTCATATAGCATTCATGTTTCTCCTGGTACACCACATACATCAATAACTGTTTGCTCCTGACAGACGGCCCTCGGTCCAACATATTTCCATTGTTAACATTGGCAATGCACAATATAGTACATCTTGTAGACATGTCCTTCATTTACACATCATACAAAGCATATGCATGTTGACAATACTTGATTGACGTGCTTATTTTCAGGAATGATGTGACGCAGATAAAGAAAAGTGAGAGAAGAGAAAGTGAGGGAAGAGAAAGTGAGAGAAGAGAAAGTAGTCCAGATGAACTGTTTACCCTCCGGGATTACACCTTCATTTCGTTCACATTTGTTTTGGTCCGGTTTGTTCTGCAAAGTGTAACACCTGCTCAACGCTCCGATAATGGCCTTTTTAACGCTCTCCTCAGACCCATTTAAGGAACACCGCTTTCACTACTTCCTTAATTTCTGATGTAATTTCCCCCCTGTAATTACTCTTTTCGTTCCCCTGTTTATCAGACAATGTACCTGCCATGGAAATATAAGACCTCGACTCCACTTCCGCTGGACCACGACGAAATTTAATTTGATGTGTTTGGCCGTCGAACATCATTGTCAGAAGGACGTAATTAAGACAATATTATCTGTTTTTTTGTTTGTTTGTTGTTGTGTGTTTTTTTTTTTTTTTTTTTTGCGTTTTAGCCGCAGAGCCGAGACATGTGGAAGCTTTCTGATAAGGGGGTAAGAATGCGACATGGAGAAGGCAGCTGGCCAGTGGTGGTGCCTGCAACTTCAGTGGCTTCCAGTGCAATTAATGGCGTGGAGATTGCCGGACGGTGGGGCAAATGCCGGATGCAGATGTGCTTGTTGGCTGGCCAGGTGAGGAAACGGCTCTCCCCTCTCCCTGCCGCACACACACCCACAAGCATACACATTCACACACACACACACACATACACGCACACACACACACACACACACACACACACACACACACACACACACACACATACACACTCACACACACACACACACACACACACACACACACACACACACACACACACACACACACACACACACACATACACGCACCCCCAGGCTGCCTCCAGCCTACTCACACACCGATCGGAGGTCAACGTGTGAATCATACACACTTGGTCTCTCATTTCCCACCACTGAACTCCCAAAAAGGAAACTATGTTTTTTTTTTATATCACCGTATCACTTCTCTCTCTCTCTTTTTCTCTCATTGTCTCTCTTTCTGAATATGTCCTCATTTCTGTCTCTGTCAGTCAGAATTGTAACAAGTTGGAATAACAGTTTTTCAATAGTTCCGACTACTCTTGATGAAGAACCAGACTGTTCATTTTCCGCAGCCACGCTAACAAGCAATCTGTCAAATATTTTCAAAAAGCAAATTGATGAGGGTGGCAGAATGTGGCACATTCTGACAAGCTCGTGAAAATTAGTTGGGGGGCCGCGCAGCTGATTCAAATGTAAAATGGAGCTTCTGCTTGCAAAACTGCAGGGTTTGTTATGGTGACTGCATCCTAACAGCTGAATTCCTGCTCGTTATGACAAGTGAGACAAACCTAGCAAACTCCCAAATGGCCTCTTTCGTGTGTCAAAATCGGGCAGTTGTTACATGCAAATGTATCTTCTATTTAAATCTCTCTGCAGGAGTTTTGGTTTTGAAGAGGCACAAACTTGCTACCACATCTAGAGGAGCACGTAGTACACCAGCATCCTCCTCTTAACAAGAAGCAGCCGGTTTTGCTGTTTTACAGGGAAGCTGTCGTGCTGGAAAAACCCAAACGATGCCGCTTCATGTCCAAGCACACATAAGCTAGAAAGTCAGACTTACAGAGATATTTTTCCCCCCCAATCTTTTTTTTTTTTTTTTTTTTTTGGACTCTTGCACTGTTTTGAGCAAAGCCAGGTTTTTGAACACAACGTGCTATATGTTATGCTGTCAAAATTGTGGATGTCTCAGTGCAGGAAAATTAATGGAGCTGGCTATGGAGAATTAGTTCTCGCGTTTGGACTGGTTCTGGAAGGTTCCAGAACGCAGGTGCACAGCTGGGGGGTGTGTGGGGGGAGGGGGGTGGGTTGTGCGGCTGGCCAATCCCACGCCTTCTGTGTCTCACATGGCTAACCGCACAGGAACTTGCTCTCTCTCCCCTCACTCTCTTTCAAAACAAAGTACTTGGGAGCACTACTTTAGAGAGAACGAGAGAACACAACATACAGGTATTCCTGTTAACTGCAAGTCATTAAGTTCAGCAACAGCAAAACATGCTTAAGAGAAAGATGTTACCGTGATGACATCATTTCATCAGATTGGTAATCTGCATTGGCGCAGTTTGGAGTGTTTGAAATTCGTGACGCAATGACGTGCGTTTAGCTGAACTCCCAGCAGAACCCCTGCAGAGCGCAGATGATGCCGTGCAGGAACATAATGCGAGTGTTTTGTGAGCGGAGTGCTTCAGCACTGACACTTCATTTAAAGCACCAATCAGTAATTACAGAAACAATGGCAACAAGACCCTCTCAACATTATTAACAAAGAGCCCAGCAAACAGCAGTAGTGTGATTTTTAGTGTCTGCCATCTTGCAGGACTTTAACGTCTCATTAATGCTTTGGATTATGTAACAGTGCTTTGTTTGGGGGGGTAGCGACAAGGTTGTCATGAATACTCGTTATGCATAATGTTAATGCACTCAGGTGAAATTTATGCAACATGACAAGTAAACGTAGAAGTGTTTGGCAGTAATTGAACAAGTATAACGTAAAAAAAAAATGCATCATTTATGTGCACATCAGATCAGACAACTCAAATGAGTCAAGGACAAGTACAACTCAAACCAGTCAAGCACAGCTCAACTGAATGAAGGAGAGCTCAAAGGAGTCAAGGAAAAGTCAAACGATTCAAAACGTCTGAATCTCATCACTCATTGGAGGAAACTGAACCAGTTAACAGTACCAAAGTCCGCGACCTCTATTTGCCCCTCCCCCCTAAAACGTTACCAATGCGCACCTCTAAGTGAAGGGAGATGAGGCGATACGAATGGACTCACAATTAACAGGAGTCGTCATTACCCCCGTACCGCCGACACCGCCAATGCAAATCTCGCCGGCCGAGGGGCAGGGAAACGATGCGGGGCCCTGGGAGGAGAAAGCGGCTCGCTTCTGTTTGCCGAATTAATCGCTTCCCAAATGGCTCGGGGCCAGCCAAAAGTTAACATTTGCAGTTTCAAAGGTTTTCAGCGCCTGCAATGAGCCATGAAATTACTGCACGCCGGCCGAGGAGCAGCAGCTGATGAAAAGGCTGGAGGAGCGGGTCCCACCGGCAGACGGGGCGGGCCGAGCGGGGAGGGGGCGTGGCTCCATCAGGACGGCCTCCTTTTGCAGAGCAGGGAGGAAGGGTCGGAAGACGAGGGCTGTCGTCTTGGGCGGAAGCTCTGCGCTGGAGAAAGGGCACTCACGCTTCATGGTTCTTAGACCCTGACTGATTTGTTCATATTTGAAAAGACGGGGGGGGGGGGGGGGGGGGGGGGGTGACATGGAAGGCCGGACCTTGCAGTCGTAACACGAGAAGCTGTGGTTGGTTAAGGTCAGGGAGGAGGGTGCGGGAGTGAGGTCAGAGCTGTAGCACCTCTCAGACAAAATCCAACAAAAGAAGCCGCCTAAATGTGATGTGCAAGCCAAACATCTACGCAGTTAATTAGACAATATTAATCTCAGTTCCTACAAATTCTATCTCTATAGAGGAGGTTTGAATGGAAAATATAATAGCAATGATGATAGCTCTGATGGGGAAGAAGATAATGGTGATTTTTACTTCATTGTAAAAAGTGTTCATTCATTCATTCTGATTTTATGTATATGAATACGTAAAAGTAAAGCATGTATACTCAAGTGTATCATCATTTCAACTGCTACATTTTGTTTAGGGGGAATCTCTATTAATAGTTCTTTCAGAATTATTATGGTTCTTTTATGAAAAGTTTTTTTATTAACTATTTCTTTATCTTTGGAAAAGCAAGTTTTCCGTATAACGTAAAATAGCCTGAAAAGTGTATATTTCAAATGAACTGGATTGGAAGTTCCAAAAATTCAACTAAGCACAAAACCCAGGGACTTGATGTCATCACTCTAACAGCTCCATTCTCTCTGAGGTATTCTGAGCACGACGTTCTGCAAGGCGATTCGTTCTCTTCTCTTTCCAACCTCCTTCTGCGCACACGGTGCATTTGCGCTCTTCACACCTCCGTTCCCACTGCCCGAATGAAGTGTTACTCTGAGGATGAGGAGGATGAGGAGGAGAAACGCTGACGGTCTCGAGAAGAAAGGGGCAGAACCTCCTCCCCATACTCAGACTCCTTGTGCCTAAACTAAAAAAAAACAAACAAACAAAAACATCAAGTTCCTTTTGACTGCCGAGGTGTGCGATTGCGGAGCAGATAGATTGCTCGGGTCCAAAGCCATAAATGTGCTGATTGAGTGCTAAAGGCAGAAGAGCGAAAAAAAGACTCTCAGAAACTCTCCTTATCCATTTTGTTTATGTTTTTGAGACGATGATTATGTCATTGAAGCACTAATGAAGCCACCTTAAAAAAAATGTGATCTTGATTAGCACCTGTTTTTCACAACATTACCAGTGCCAAGAAAATAAATTCATCAGCAGATCTGAAGCTGTAGATATGTTTGGTGTTTGTTCTAATACTTTAATATCATATCTCCTTGCAAACTGTATACTCTGATGAAGGAAGACATTTCGGCATTTTCTCCAAATAAGTCTAGGTCTTATGACAGGATCTGCATAAAGTGATTCTTGTGAATTTATCCCAGAGGAATAATTCCTCAGAGATTACGTTCAAACGAGAGGGGACCAAAGTCTTTATCATGTTATCCCTCCATAAAGCCGATCATATTTGAATAAAACTGGAATGACATCATACGGAATGTTTTGCTTATCTAAATTTTACTAGGATGTTTTTTTAGTAAATAATTTCTGACTAAAACCCTCCGGAATATTTTATGTGGCTTCTTGCTGTTTGATTTTGCATTCCTCTGTACTTTGGCAATGCACCTTAGAGATTACCTCTCTTCTCAAAGCCCTAGACACCCACTGAGCGCGTGCAGAGGCACTCAGGGTGTGCCTCACGGATCAATCTGAGCTGGAGGTGGGGAATGAACATGGTGCCGTCTGCAGAGGGGCTGACCCTTATTTCAGACCTGTTTCCCATCTTTATCCTTGCACAACATTGAATGTTGTCCTTCAGAAATGTTAATGAACAAATGCTTCGTACACTGTGGGTCAGGCAGGATAAATTTGTGTTACAGCAATGTACCACAAAGTCAAGGGCTATATAATTAAACCATCAAATTATTTATTAGAATGACTGGCTTAGATTCAATATTTTGATTTTGAAATCTGATAAGGTTAAATGTTAATCTGTAATTATTATTTGAGCTAAACTGAAGAGAGCTGCAGTCTGCTCAAGACACCACCTATTACTGCTAATATGTGCTGAATATGTTTATCTAGCTGTTAATGTATTAATGACATTTAAATATGTTATGCCTGAAACATAAAACATTAATGCTCCATTGTTAGGTCGGATTCGGAATTGGATGTTTATAGATGGGTGCTTAATTAATTAAAGAATACATTAGGATTTAATGTGAATTGTTAACTTTCTGCCACCCTCATTAATATGAGCCCTCTGGGCACTACGGTGCTATAATTTTACCAGCATCTTGCAGGTTTCTCCCCCTCCATGCCCCGCACCGCTTGGCTCCCTGGGTATTTCATGCTGCTATAGATTGATGGCTGACAAAGTAATTAATCACTGGGAGAAAGAAGCTCAGTGTCTCGTGCGTGAGCAGCACACGCAGCGGTTCTAATGGTTCTCTCAGGTCTGACACACATCCCACGGCTCACGGAGTCACTTTCGAAGACGTTTAGTCCGTTCCGGGCACCAGGGGCTAGTTGCATCAACAGGGCTTAACTAAGACAGTCATAATTGCTGAACATGTAGCTAAGACCGTTTTTCAGAGAGGGGTTTACGCCTGTTGCGCCAAGCAAAGTTACGCCTAAGTGCAGCTAAGACCAGTCGTAGCCGTGTGCGGTCATGTGAAGCGTGTAACAATGACGGTTGCTAAGCAACTTGCACTAGTAAGCAAAATTGCTACTCATACTTACTGTCGACAAGCTAATCCGCTATTTCCCACTAGCCTGCTAACTATGGAGCAGAATAAAAAAACACGAAAGTAATTACAGCAACAATGAAATACAGAAACAAATTTAGGTAGTTTACATGAAGTCACACTGACCTCTAAAGGAATAATAAACAACAAACAACTATTATCAATATATACACACACAAATACATCACAAACACACATACACACACACACACATATATAATATATATACTGTATATATATTTGTGTGTGTGTGTGTGTGTGTGTGTGTGTGTGTGTGTGTGTGTGTGTGTGTGTGCGCAATATCAATTGCATTTGATTGGTGCAACAGTCTTAAGGTTGCGCCCAGAAAGTTATGGCAGACTTAACTTATGACCAGGCAATAGCTCTGTTTGTGCAGCCGGCCCCTGGAGAACCTCACCTGTCATCAGCAGAGACCTTCATTCATGTTTATGTCTCAGTGTCAAACACTCAGCTGTGTCAAACCCCAACTATAACTGCATATTTTGTATTCAGAGCATCTAGACCAATCATCAAATTCCACCTTAAAAGAGCAAATTGGTTTTATGGCCAATCGCGCCAGTCTATCTCTTTTCCTTCATTCATATTCAAAGATGAACTTGGGATGCACTGGATCCAAGCTGTGTGAGCCAAGCCCGTCCGCCAGCTCAAACATCACGCGGAGCTCATCCGCTGCAGCATGAGGTAACGGCGGAGAAAGAGCAGCGCTGTGACCAGCCTTGCCATACGCTTGCCTGGCCAGGGAGTGTTGCCATGACCAGTGGCCCTGAGGCTGAGTGACTCCCGGGTGCCGGCCACAGCACCGGCCTGAGCCACAACCCCCCACCTCCCCCAAAACCCCAAACCCCAACCCCCCCTCCCCCCCTTCCATCCAGCCCCAAGCTGAAGCCCCCCGGCTCTGCTACTGGCCCCTAATTACCAGCGCCTCTCCAGAACGTCCTGCGCCCTCTCCATCTGTCCCCTCGGCGAAGGGCAGGCGGGCTCCGGTCACCTCGGGGAGCGACTAACAAATGGCAGGCTAGCACCCGGACGCGACAGAGGTGCTGCCATAGCAGGGAGCCTCCATTTCCCAGCTCGCACCAGCAGGCTCGAGGGCCGGCCAAGCACAGTGGCCACCGCTCACGCACGGAGAGACTGGAAACATATAAGAGTTATTGGGAAAGACAGAGTGAAAGAATTCAGAGGACATGTAAACAGTGGACAGAATTGGAGACATACACTGGGTTAGTCAGAAGAAAGTTCTGACTATTTGGCTGGCTTATCTGAAATAATATGGACAAACTTCTATATTCTTCTCCATTTATCTGTGTGATCTCAGAACACCGAATTGCTAAGAGGCTCACACACTATGAGGCTCGACTCAGATCTTAGCCCAAGCCATTGCTACCATGAGATGGAGACAAATCTGCAGTTCCAACTCTCCTTGGTTCGGAAATTGGCTCTATTTGAGTGCCCACTAGCACAAGTGATGATGCATGGCTGAATGCATTCAAATTCCAGGCACGGTAAACGGCCCCCTGCCCAGAATTCTGCAAGGGGTGTCATCAGATTCTACAACTCTCAGTAGGGACTTGATACTGAGGCTTTTATCTGTTGGGATTTTCAAGGGTTCCACCTCCAGTCCATCCGAAGTTTCCAGCATCCATAAGCTCCAGCACCTTAACTTTCTTCAGGTAACTTTCTTTGATAACTTTCTTATCGAGTACGACGTCCCTCAAAAATGACATGTGTCATACAGTATGTCACAAATGCCCCCAATAACTATATCCGGTCCCTTTTTAAATTTCCCAGCCATCCGTTTTGGCCCTACAGGTCAAAGACTGACCAGGCCTGCTCTCAGCTTTCAGGGAGGAGAGTGTCGAACGATCTTTGGCAAGTTCTGACGGGCTCGTGTTAACGCAGGCGAAACTTTTTGAGGGCTGGTAGCAGAGTCTGAGATCTGAAGAGAGGGCAGAGGGAGAACTCGGCGCGTCTGTCAAACTAAGGGAGAGCGGGAAAGGGCAGGCGAACCTCCAGTGGTGCGGGCTGTGTTCCTCTCTCTCTGATCCAGCCCAGATTCTAAGCTCCCGTCTTCCAAGCTCCCTCCCCTCATCCAAAAACACTTGATCTTCTGTGTGTCAAAATCGCCTTTCAGAAGACGAGGGGAATGAGGGAAAGTAACTGTTTGTCACAAAACTTTTAGACTTTGGAGAACGAGGCTTGAGATTTCCATCCACACTGGACAGTTTGAAAAGCAGCTGAAATACTGATGTTCCCCATCAAGTTGCTCAACAAAAAAAAAACCCCATCAAAAGCTGATGAAAACAACAATGCTCTTCTTCACAATACTGCTCACAGATGCAATTAAGGAACCATCTTCTCACCAGGAGGAATCCATAACATGAATAAAACGAAACAAAGCTCGAGATGCTTCCTTTCTAGTTCTAACCAGATCCAACCTGATTAAACCGACACCAAGTGGTAAGCTTATCTTTAACTGGCCAAAGACCACAATGCTCCATAAGAGAGTGCCATTGTTCGTGAGCGCGAGGCGCAGTTGATGAGCATGCCTGGAGACAGAGGGGCAGAGCGTCCGCGGGGCCCCACAGGGAGGATCCGGTTCTGCTTGTTAGAGCGGGTTTCGACTACCCTGCTCCTCTCTACTTAGGCTGACATTTCCAGCAGCATTGTCTGTGGAGAGACACTCAAACAAGGAGGGGTGGGGGTGGCGAGAGAGGGGGGGGGGGGGGGGGGGGGGGGGACCCGGGCACCGGAGTCACTTCCACGGAGGTGAACGCTGGAGCTGCCGCCCGCCACCGGTGTTAAATGAGATCCCAAAGGGAGTCTGGGGAGACAGCCAGGGGAAGGGAGGCGGCATTATCTAACTCGCTAATGAACGATTGTCTAATTTCCATCAAGAGCAGTCACAAGGCCCTCTCTGCCATTGCTCTATCTCTCTCTAAACACTGTCATGATAAAGGAACTCTAAAAGAAAGGGGGGAGGGGGGGTGAGAACTGTCAAGAGGGGCACCATGGTCAGAATGAGAGAGCCGGAGAAGGGAGGGGAAGAAAAGTTCTCTCTCCGTCTCTCGTTATCTCCCATTTCCTGAGCTCTGCCTGACTACATGAATAATCTTAAAGTACCGACAATCACACACCGCTGCAGAAGATAAAATGACAAAATATCAGCTTCCTCCTTAAAAAAGGACTCACCAAAGTGGTAATTAGAATATCAGTACAGGCAGTAATTAATTTTATTAATTTCAACTTTAATTACTCTTGCTCTTTTTGCCGATTAGATCACGCTTCTTAGATGGGTTATTAAAACAACTGGGAGCTATATCGTGTGTACATTTGCATGTACGCAGAGGAAAAGCGCACATTCGTTTTCTCAACTTCCTCTTAACCTGCCTGTTGAATGTCGCGGCGGTGTTTAACACCACGAAGACGTGGAAGATAGGACATAAACACTTGACCGAGGGGAGTGAGAGGGATGAAGGGGAAAGCTCGTTTGAAGAACGCTGACTGAGGAGGAAAAAAACGACAGCGGTATCGCGGGGCGGAATAAGTCCACAGCGATAGTCTAGTTTTCGCCTGTTTGTTTGTTTCTTTTTGAAGGTCAGTAACAGTTTCGAATGAATATGGCTTTGAGATATCCAGGGAGCGCGATTAGCAGCTCCTCCCGAGATTTGGCTGAGGATCTAAATCAGTTTTAGAAGGACGCTGATAAATGGCGCGTGATTAGTGTCTTCCTCGACACATTTCAGATTTAGAGTGCCTAAATTAATGTTTATCATCATTTGGTATCAACGAGTATAAGACATCAAAGAGAATAACATTAAAATCCATATCTTCACACTGGCCCTGTGGTTCACATCAATGCGATGTAGTCAACACATTTGCTATTCACTGTTCAAGGTCAGGTTTAGCATCTATTTTTTCAAGCAGAATTGTGCTTGACCTGTATGTACCTCTGAATGATATCAAACTGTAGCATTAGAAACTACACACACACACACACACACACACACACACACACACACACACACACTCACCAGCCACTTTATTAGGTACTCCTGTCCAAATGTTCATCAACGCAAATGTTGTATCAGCCAATTACATGGCAGCCACTCAATGTAGACATGGCCAATGTAGACATGACCAATACGATCTGCTGCAGTTCAAACCGAGCAGCAGAATGGGGAAGAAAGGTGATTTAAGTGACTTTGAATGTGGCATGTTTGTTGGTGCCAGACTGGCTGAGTACTGAGCAGAAACTGCTGATCTACTGGGATTTTCACACACAACAATCTCTAGGGTTTACTGAGATTGGTTTGAAAAAGAGAAAATTTCCAGTGAACGGCAGTTCTGTGGGTGAAAATGCCTTGTTGATGCCAGAGGTCAGAGGAGAATGGCCAGACTGGTTCAAGCTGATAGAACGGCAACAGTAACTCAAATAACCAGTCGTTCTAACTGAGACATGTAGAAGAGCATCTCTGAACGCACAACACGTCGAACCTTGAGGTGGATGGGCTACAGCAGCAGAAGACCATAACGGGTGCCACTCCTGTCTGCTAAGAACAGGAAACTGAGGCTACAATTCACGCAGGCTCCCCAGAATTGGACAATAGAAGATTGGAAAAATGTTGTCTGGTCTGATGAGTCTCAATTTCTGATGCGACATTTAGATGGTAGGGTCAGAATTTGGCGTCAACAATATGAAAGCATGGATCCATCCTGCCTTGTATCAATGGTTCAGGCTGGTGGTGGTAATGCAATAGTGTGGGGGATATCTTCCTGGCACACTTTGAGCCCATTAGTACCAATTGAGCATTGTGTCAATGCCACAGCCTACCTGAGTATTGTTGCTGACCATGTCCATCCCTTTATGACAACAGCGTACCCATCTTCTGATGGCTACTTCCAGCAGGATAACACGTCATGTCATAAAGCGCAAATCATCTCAGACTGGTTTCTTGCACACGACAATGAGTTCACTGTACTCAGATGGCCTCCACAGTCACCAGATCTCAATCCAATAGAGCACCTTTGGGATGCGGTGGAACGGGAGATTTGCATCATGGATGTGCAGCTGACAAATTAGAACATGAAATTAATGTTATGATTTAAACATCTACTTTTTCATATACAAACTGGTTCCTCCTCCTATTAATTCAGAAGCACTTTGCTTGCACAGCTGATGAAGGACCTCAGCTTGAAACATTCTGCTTCTCTGGAAACTTTGTGTGCTTTACTACAGTTCTCTCTCTCTCTCTCTCTCTCTCTCTCTCTCTCTCTCTCTCTCTCTCTCTCTCTCTCTCTCTTCAACGATACTTAAAGGATGGCGTTTCAAGCCAAGTCATTCATGAGGTTTGAAGTATCACCTGGCATCATGTAGGAAGGGGCTGGTCCATATATATTTTTGTAGGTGTACATCCGAGTTGTAAATCTGAACACTAGCAGGGCGAGACAGAACCAGCTACCAGCCTGGATTGTCTCTCGTTCTGATTACATTTCTGCCCTGTCTGACTCCACCTCAGACTCCAGCTTTGACTTCAGCTCTGGCTTAGCTTAGCTGACTTTAGCTATGACTAAGCTGACCTTAGCTATGGCTAAGGTGACTCCAGCATTAGCTTGTCTGAGTCCAGCATTTGCTAAGCTCACTACAGCTCTGGTGTGGCTTATACTAGGTCTGGCTAAGATGGCTTCAGCTCTGAGTTCAGCTCTGGCCAGCCTGACTCCAGGTCTGGTTTATCTAACTCTATCTCTAACTTCAGCGCTAACTCCAGCTGTGGCAAGATAATAAAATAGCAAACATAAGCACTGCATATCTCTGCTCATCCGGTGGAGACTGGAAAAACAACACTACAGTCATACTGTATTGCTGCCTGTTAAGTCCCTCTGACACTAATGATGATATTGTGTTGTTTTGACACATCTTATGTCTACTTCTCTCATCATCTTTCACCCTTGATGAAAAGTATGATTTATGTACTCAATAAATCTGATGGCTGATCATGCATGGTCGCTCTTTCCCATCATGCATTAATACGCATGTGTTAAGACATTTCTCTCATTTCGCACAAGGCAAGATGCATCCAGGTCTAATAAGGGTGCTCTGCATCTCTGTCCTCATCAATCAAAGCCGCATCAGAGACTCCGCCCCCTTCTCTACTCCATGCTGCATATGCAAATGATCTCGTTGAGCGTTTTTCTCCCATTCTGCTGGCCAGCAGGGATATTGGCTGTAGAACTGCAGCTTGCCAAGAGAAGCAAAATATATCACCAAACATGCCCAGTAAGATCCCTTCATGATGCCTCTCTCTCCCAGGTAGTCTCATTTATTAAGTCAATATTTTGTGCTTTTTGTCATAGGTTTGGCCTACCGAGGTGGAGGATATAGGGGGTGGATGGCTAATCTGAAAACACCCGCCTCTGCCGTTCAGAGCAGCGAAGGAGCGAGATCCAGAAGATAGGGCCTGGTAACAAAAGTGGAAACCAAAAGAGGGAGACGATTTGTAATGAAGAGAGAGTGGGGGGTGGCTGGGGGGATGTTTAAAAGAAGTTCAAGAAGACAGATAAAGACTTGGAATGATGCTATCTGCCGGATTGAAGAAAGCACTCAGGCAACCGAAGAACACTTCCAATCACTTAATCAGCAAGACTCCACCCAAGACCATGCCTTTCCTCCATCATATGCTATATCCTCACTCCAAACAGTCCATTTTCTTTGGGTGTGTGTGTGTGTGTGTGTATGAGAGAGAGAGAGAGAGAGAGAGAGAGAGAGAGAGAGAGAGGATGAGAGGCAGAGAGAGAGAGAGAGGATGGAGGATGATGGTTTATAGTTCTGATACAGATAACACTGATGGATTGCAAGCTTTTATCAAAGTGCCAATCCAAGTGACCTTATCAAGGTCCAATTAAAATATTAAGTGACCTTTTATTTCTGAAACAATGACTAGCCATTCACTTAGATGTCATCACCTAGCAACGATGGGCTTTTATTTATACCACATGCATTAGGGAGATACAGGATATTTATGTAGTGCAGGCGGAGGTTATCATTAGGTTCCCAACTCATTCTAACTTTAAAGGGAACATTCCCCATTTTTACCCAAAATTTACATTTGTTTACTAGCATAGTGACTTATCAGCCAGGGAGCATAAGCATATGTGTCATGAGAGTGCTATTAACCATCTACAACTCCCAAATGATGACCCAGATCACTCCTATTACGACAGGCAAAGTGTCAGTGTTAAAAACTGCACGGGCAAAGACCAATATGGTTCCCCCATCGATCACGTAGGCTTGGATGAAAGGACGTTTTTTGAGGACGTCTTCCTGGATGAAGCTCCCCAACTCGCCCCACCTCGCTTCCGCACTTCTGAGCACACGGCCGCCGTCTCTGCACACAGAGCGATGGCTGCCCTCGAGCGTGGCCAGTGTTTTGGCTCAGCCAGCGTCTGGAGCAGTCGGAGAGGCCAGAGGAACCCCTCTGAGATGGAGGCCCATGACGAACCTTCCCACATGGTTGCAGAAAGATGCTCTCTTGTCAGTGAGAAGTAGACAGTGAAAGTGGAAGGTTAATAAACTGCAGTATAGTGTGTTTCTTGGCCCTCATTTGCTGTCATTAAGAACTGGTGAATTTAGTGCACGATGCATCCATAAGAAGTCACTTGAAACAACTTTGTTATATGTTGTTACATTACGAAGGTGTTGGGCTGAGAATGTGTTTCTGAGGAGTGGATGAAGGAAGAGGATGAGAAGTTAAGAGAGAGAAAGGCAGAGAGAGAGAGAGCAGCATAGAGGCAGCGTGAGAGAGAGCAGACGGCCATTTGAAGGCCAGTGGAAAGGCATGACTGCACTAACTGGACACGGCTGAACGGAGAAGTAACTGAATGCTTGCACATGCCAGAACCCACTGAATTCTGGGAGTTGGGTCCATCATTCTCTATTGGCAGCCCCAAGCAAGAAACATCTTTAACTGATAAGCCAGCACTCAGGCCTTCCTGAAATAAACACAAGGGATAATCAAAGATATTAAATTCAATATTAAATTGTAGCAACTTTGTATACAAATTAAACTCCCCGCATCTCTCCCTTTACTGTAAGCAAGTCAAGTCAATAAAGGCAATCTTATTTTCTAAACAGAGCAGGACAAATGAGGTTATTCTCCGCAGAGATGATCTAGATGGAGGGTGCGTGGATGCACATTGCTGGAATGTCTTGGCTTCTCTGTTTAAACAAAAGCAGAGATAAGATTCAGAGACAATAACAGAGTTGAGGTGACTGCCCCCCCCCCCCCCTCCCCCAGAACACAGCCAGCATGGCGAGCTATCAGACCTCCACAGCACTCCATCCTCTTACAGCGTTCTGCTGCAGACACGGACAGGGCCGGCAGGCCTCCCGCTTATGCAGGTGCAGGTCCACACACGGCTCCATGCACATCCACACACGTGCAGTTCTACAAAAGTTCAGGACAGAAATAGCAATTTAACAATCAGGAGAGTACCAGTAACTTAACAATCAGGAGAATACCGGTAACGTAACAATCAGGAGAGTACCGGTAACGTAACAATCAGGAGAGTACCAGTAACTTAACAATCAGGAGAGTACCGGTAACGTAACAATCAGGGGAGTACCAGTAACTTAACAATCAGGAGAGTACCAGTAACAAAACAATCAGGAGAGTACCAGTAATGTAACAATCAGGAGAGTACCGGTAACTTAACAATCAGGAGAGTACCGGTAACAAAACAATCAGGAGAGTACCGGTAATGTAACAATCAGGAGAGTACCGGTAATGTAACAATCAGGAGAGTACCGGTAACTTAACAATCAGGAGAGTACCGGTAACAAAACAATCAGGAGAGTACCGGTAATGTAACAATCAGGAGAGTACCGGTAATGTATGAACTCATATTTCCAAGGCTTCTTAAGTACCGTAATAGCATCACAGAAAACCGTCCCGCAGGTCCGTAACTCCATAACCACACACCATAACTCCTCACCATAACTCCACACCATAACTCTTCACCATAACTCCTCACCATAACTCCTCACCATAACTCCACACTATCCGTTTTTCTTGCTGATGTATACCATGTGCGTACGTATAACGAATCGTTCACGGAACGTTGCCTCTTTGCCTTGGCATGCATTTTATAATCTATAATTTCCTGTTTACTTATTTATTTTGCTATGTAAATGTATCCTTTCCATTTAATTGCAAGAAACTGATAAGGAAATACAACTAGCAGGAAGCAGGTAGGAAAATGGGGCAAAGTAAACTTTTGTTATTCTTCTGATTGCGACATCAAAAGAATACATAACGTTTCGTAACATCGCACAGTAATTTATGCTAATATATATACATGTATACATAAAAACATATTGACAAGAGTAACAGCTTTTTAAGAAGTTTTAGTGCGTAAGGAGAGAAGTGTGCTTCTTAGCCAACACAGCAGTTTGGAGCAAGAGAGAAATAATTAACAGATAAACACAGATTGTGTTAATGAGACCAGAGTTTGACGTGGATTCTTCACTTGACCTCCATATTCTTCTCCCGGCCATCCCGGGTGAAAAAAATTGGCCGATTTATAATTACATCCAGCAATGCACCATGACATTATTACCGTGGAATACCTTTTTGAAAATGTTATCAAACAATGACTTTAATTTCCCCCTCCGGAAACTCCGGTTGCTGGTGTGTACTTAGCAAAGCAGACAAGGTTGGCTGTGTGCTGTGTGTCCACCCAGCAGGCCTCAAGATGGCTGGTAATGAGGGTATGTGTCTGGTCCCTCACCTCCTGCTCCTCTTTTCTCTCTCTCTTTATTCTGATCAACTCTCTCTCCCTCTCTCTCTCTCTCGATCCTATTCCTCTCTCTCTTCCCTTGCTCTCTTCCAAAGAGTGATGCAGCGGCAAATAAAACAATTCGCAGATAAAAACCGAACGGTTTTATGACACGATGATAATCGTTGCCAGAATACATGCCACCGATAACCGTGCAGCTGTGTTTGGGGAGAAAAAAGAAGAAATAATCCCTTTTTGTGGGCCTTTAAAAAAAATGAATCTCAGTTGAATCACATCAAATGAGACGGGGGAGAGGCTAAAAAAAGCAACAAGCCAAAAGACAGTTCCAAGATGAGCCAACTCTAGGAGAATATGACCTCCTCGTTCTGGTGATAAAGTTCTAGCCAAAATATGATATCAGCTCGGGACGTGACTCATTAGAAATGTGTGTATAGCGTGGAAGCTGTTCTCGCTATCTGGCGGTGCCTGGCTTGCCGACTGATAAGAGGCAAATGCAAATATCCCGATAAGAACTGAATGCAAATATTTATGATATGATATTCCCTGGGAATTATGCGTGGATAAAACAAAGTGTATTATTTCCTCTGGATTCCTTTCCAGGTTTGCCAGAAATGCCCACACTCCCCCTTCTGCTCCTGAAATTTGCATTTCTTCAAAATTGATTGGGCCTGCGTATTATGTTAAGCTATTTGTTTGCTGTGGATGGTAATTAGTTACTGTAATTACAGCGATGACAGTTGCTAAATTGTTTTTAAAGCATTACAGTGTGTCTGTGCCAGAAGATTGCACTACTTATTTTAGGATTTAAGCAACTGCTGGAGAAAGAAAAATCCCACTCCAGTTCCGGAGTGGTCTGTTTTTGAACTACAAAGGCGCCATTTTCAAGCAAAGGCATTTTTTGAAAATGTTTGTTAATTTGTGCTAATTGCCCGGTTGACTGTGTTTTGCACTTCATTGGCTGATCACGGACTCGCCTCTGATAGGAAGTCTTGTGGGATCACAATTGGCTTGAAAAGTTGATACACATGTTTGTGTTTGCTTTGTGGGATCCTTTTAACGTGTACTTTTATGCTTTGTGTCAAGACGCAAATTGCTGGCTCAAGCGTAATTGTAATTATAGCACAAAGTCTCGACGTTGCACGCGCACTTTCAAGCTTGGTAAACATTCATTTATTCAGCCATGGACTTTGATCATTTAAAGACCATTTCTTAAACTGTACTAGAATTGGCTATATTGGTTTGGATTGTAGACAGTCTTCCCACATGTGTATTGTACTGGTCCTCCAAAACAATTTAATTAAGTTGGCTGAACCAGGTGCATGTACGATGAGGATAAAGGACGCTGTGTGTGAAGCAGTGTTAAGATTCTCTTGATTTTTGAATAGATTCCTTATGTTCTTCTTATGTATGTTATTGATATTAAATTACCCTTCTAGATTATGTAACTTTTACTACATTCAAGTAGCACCTATTATCTTGGACCTACAGCTCAGAAAATAATTAAGAGACAATGCACAGTGATACTTTTCTCTTATTTTGCTATTTATAGGTATGTGTTTAAGTAAAATGATATATTTTTAATTCTATAAACTTCTGACATCTTATAAAATAAATATATTGTCATTTCGAACATTAATTAACTGAATAAATTAAATAAAAATTAAGTTTTTTTTTTTCTTTCTCAAAACTCAACTAGTGCAAAGGAATCAAGTTCTTATTCGTTTAAGTAGAATGAGTATGTCTGTGCTAGAATTCAGTAGTCGCTGTAATGGCTCCCACACACATAGAGATGCTGATCTCAACTGCTCTTTTCTGCTTCCTTTGGAAGTACAGGTGAATATTTACTTTGCCTCACAAATACTGTTTTATGCAAGCAGTCGCAAATATCTTTCTTTATATAGCCTGCTGTAAAAACAAATGCTGATGTTACTAACTACAGAACATTGGTACATTGGTAAATAAAAATTTAGCATTTGAACTAAAAGTTGAAGTGGAAACCTCATTTCTGCTGTTGAAGTCTCCACAGAGACACGAATGTAATGTGGAAAGCGACGTTTTTGCATGAAAATCGCCCAGACGAGACGTAAGAGTAAGACAGACTGGGGCTGTATTAATCACATGACACCCTCTTTCCCAGTGAGCTCCATTACCAGCCCTGCACCAGGTCCCTACCCAATAAAGAAACGAGCGTCTCGGCCGTTCTGCTGCGAGGGCATAACAGGATTTATTACATCCTTAATCAGAAAGCATGCATGTCGACCCCCTGATTCCCTAAGCTGGACGTAATGTGGCACAGCCACGTAGAACAGGACTGAACGTACAGACTGTGTGATGTTTGTATATCTTTACAGAGGACGACGCTAAGGAGGAGGAAGCACGACGCAGAGACTCTCCGAGGGACGGCAGTGTGCCCTATATCTGGTCACGAATGCGTCCAGAGAGACTGGAGAGGGAAGCCTCCTTTAACCGGCATAACAAGGCGGCACCGATGCACTTTGCTCTGAATGAGAGCGAGCGTGTGTAGGGGACCGGGGACGCGTGTGTAGGGGACCGGGGACGCGTGTGCAGGGGACGCTGGAAGACTGCGAGCTTGAATGGGAGCAGGGCAGGACTGAAGGGAATTGTGGGGCCTCTATTCCGCCACATAGCTACGTGTACTCTGCTCTCAGGATGGGGTTTCATTAAAGTCGCGGCATCACCGAATGCCGAAGGTCATGAATGCAAAGGCGTTTTTATTGCAATTGATTGACTACTCGAGAGTATAAAAAAGGTTCATTCCAGAACACTTTTCTCTCAGCTATACAGAATTATAAAAAAAGAAACTCAGCTGAATTTTCTTCTTGTGTAAAGACTTCTTCTACACCTGATATAAAGCAGCAATTAAACACAACACTAGGTAGAAGGAGAAAAAAAAAACACCATTCTAAACGAATCTGTCCAGCATATGTCTATGCAACCATGCTTGAAAGTGTGACTAACTGCACAAATGCAATTCACGGTTTCAGAAACATCATTGTGAATTTATTCTTTTTTTTTTGTTGAGGGGATGGGGGGGGGGGGGGGGGACCTGACCGTATATATGGTCGTTGTTCTGGTACGATCCTTTAGTCCTTCTCTCTTCAAACCACACAGTCCTTCACTGTCAGTAATTAGAAAGCTGGATCTTCAGATGTTTGGGGATTTAGATGTGGTTTGTTTATCTCTTTCTCCGCTGTGCAGGAGAGCAGCATTGCGCCCCTGGTTGTGGGGTGACCTCCCAGGATGCATTGCAACAGTATAAACAGCCCAGATAGGCTCACTGCACGGCTGCTGGGCAGACGCGGCCTTTGGTGAGAGTTTAATTAGCACCTTACCGCCCTGATCTCACAGCTTTCTGCGTTCTCCAAATCCCTCCAAAATCATGCAGGATTAACAGGAGTTGCTGGGTAAATTGGGGTGTGCATCTGTAAATGAATTGCATCTTAGACCATTAATTAACAAGGTACCTATGTAATAGTTAACATGTGATTTCTGTTAATTAACAGCTAGTTATGATAAAGTCTCCCTGAAAAAAAAAAACAATTAGCACATTGAGGCAAGTGTCTTTCATAAGCCTTCAATTGTTCACAGCAGAGGTAATACAGCTTGAATGATAAAGATTCAAGAACATATTTTAATTAGTAAATCTAAATATTTCGCATTCACAGGGGAATTAACATGCTCTCATTACAAATACTAAGCCCACTACAACAACAAATGTAATACAGCCAGTGGTTTGAATTGAAATATTCACTGATGTTATTTTGTCAAGGCTCAGGGTGATGGGGATGATCTAAGGGTGGTTTTTTTCTAGGCTGTTTCTGTGCTGTTATTGTTTAAATGAAACTGCTCAAATTACGCTGCTCAAATGACTGCTCAAATTACACTGCTCAGTGCTCAAATGATGGTGCAATTTGGAAACTACAAAAAACAAGCAATGAGTTTGAAAAACAACAAAATAATAATAATGAGAGAATTGTTCTATATAAAATAATGAGATTATGAAGAAGAGGACGAATAATATTGTGACAGTCTCTAAAATCTAATTTATTTAAACAACAAAATAACTTTTCTTAAAGACCTTTCCTGGGAGTAGTAAACAAGGTGATTATTTATGCAAATGAATCCACTGCTAAACTGATGATCAATTAGTCAGCAGTTCTAACAGCCCCTGTTCCCATGTGAAGATTTTGCAGAACTGTCTCGCTTCAGTGTAGCAACAGCGTAGATGCACGTTGTAAAAAATTGCTTGGAATGTTTAACAATCACTAAAATAACTAACTTACTGTATTCTAACACCCTGATTGTTTTGTATTTCAGATTTGCAGTATCAGTTGAAACAGAAATCTAACCATAATATTACTGTGCTCTATATTAGCAGATTAAAAAAACCTTACCGTTTCCAACACTGAGCCAACTTTCACCATTGCAGTGCCTGACTAACCCATCTACTCACCAGATGACCGCTGATTTATGGATCGCCTGCATCTGCTCCCTTTACGTTCCTGTACTGAAAACTAGATATATGCAGAATAATGCAGAAACACATTATAATATCAAATCGCTGTTCATAAATGTATACATTAATTCTGATTTTTTTTTTCCCTGAGTTTGTCCAAACATTCTCCAGGAGCAGTAGTGAATATCGTTATCGTCCCTCTGTAAGGGAGCTACATTGTTACCCTCAGTTGTTTCTGTCCCCAAAATCCTGTACATCTGCTTAGCATAAAACTAAAATGAAAAATATAACGTGAAATATTGATGGCAGATATTTTTGGGGAAGAAAAGGCTCACACATTGAAATGGTCTAAAACCCTGCAGACATATCTATAAACTTTTACCCGTCAGTGTGTGGGGTTATGAGATGGTCTTCCATGACCTCAAGCCTGGGCTGCTGACCCACTGACCTGAGCTTCATCTCATCAGACAGTTACACTCAAGGGTTTCGAGACCAGCTGAAAGGTTAATAGACAATCACCCTCTTTCTATATCAATGCTGTCAGATATTTATCATCTAATATGCAAGATCCCTGCTAATTTCTCCAGACAGTTTGAGATTTTGTTCAAGTCGCTCACCTATTTAAGTTTTATATTGCCTGCGTGTTCAGTACTCTATACAGCTCTCTCTTTCTTTCTCTCTCTCCCTCTCTCTCACTCTCCTCTCGCTCTCTCTATCTCTGTATGTTACAGATAGGAAAGAGTCCAGTGGGACAGAAGGTAGGGTAGGTTCTCCACAACAATGACTCTTATGTGTTTGCCTGCTTGTGAAAATGTGTGAGTGTGTGTGTATCGAGTGAATGTAGGAGTATACTGATTATTAGTTCACTTCTGTAATTCGCAGTGTTACTAATCCTCACAGTGAGAAGTGACAAGCATCTCAGCCGCTGAACCAGCTGTGAGAAACCGGCAGGTCTGGGGAGCTTCAGCAAACGGTGCTAGCTGCAGGACACTGATGACGTACCAGGATTCCTGGAACCAAATACGCCAAGACCGTCTGTGCTTTTTCTTCATATTTAAAAGGTGAAAAAGAATCTTTCATACTTTTGATAGTGAAGTGTGGGAAGACGTTTAAGTGCCAGGTCACCAACCTTACGCAAAGTTTTCTTGAAGTACCATAACAGAAGCAAAACAGTATTAAAAAGAGTTTTATAGAAATTATAAGGAGTGTGAGATCTTAAGTGTCATGTGACTGTCAACAGAAAAAGGGCAAAGCCTCTCAGTCATATGGACCTCATTCCTAATTCTTCACACAAGTCGCCTCCTGTACATTCCTTAAAGCTCGCGTTCACGGGACAACGTTTAAACGAGACCTAATCACTGTTGAGTCCCGACCGGCGGCGCGGGCGATAGTGTCGGCATCATTCAGCGCCTGTGGCGTGCAGAGCAATAACAACGCGTCGCTGAGCATCGTTTAACCTTTACAGGGCCCCGTATTGATCCGCCCGCCACTTATCAGGGCCCAATCGGAGCTCCGGGACGGCTTCCGCACAGCTCCGTTCCTCGAGTCTTGTCGGGAGAGACAAAGCGATCCCAGCGCGCTCGTTAGTCGGAATTTTTCTTGGATGGTCACATCCCCCCCCCTCCTTTATTTTCTTATCTGTTTTCTTTTCTTCCTTTATGCATTGTAACTTGGATGCCTCTTTATTTTGAAAGACAAAGGCACGCTGCAGGCAGAAGGCGGAGATATAACCTGTGAAGCTTTGAAGCCTCACAATGGTATCTGCAAGTCGAAGTCCTGAGACTGCTGTCCTGCAGGCCTGTTCACTGCAAAGTCCTGAAACTTCTGTCCTGAAGGCCTGTTCAATGCAGTGTCCTGGAATTGCTGTCCTGCTTTCCTGTTCACTGCAGAGTCCTGAAACTGCCTAACGCAGCTTGTGAAGACCTGTAAGGTTTTTATATAAAATAATTTTGTCTTATGGTCTGATTATGTAGAATTCAATTGATTAAGGAAAGTTTGTGATGGCAGTGTTAATGATTTTAACAGAGGTGGGCAGCTATCGGTGGTGTTGAATGTGTGCCAAAGCACACACTAGCGCACTGAAACCAACCTCGTTTACAAAAACACCACACACTCTTAGAAGACTATGCCAGTTCACAGACAGATATGCTTAGCAGAGAAGTTCTTAAATCCCCTCTACATGCTGATAATAGATATGTTTGTCATCAAGGGAACTGGCACTTTAATAGACTTTTTTAACTTGAGATCTTGGAGCAAAATTAAACATATGGTGTAATTGAATTCCTGGTTCTAATTGCAGCAGTCTTATTGTAAATCGGTGCCATTCTGTTCTACAGCCTTCTCACATTCACTAACATTCCTCACACGGAGGTAGGGCACTCCCAGCCTCTGATAAGCACTAACAAATTACTCAAATTTCAAAATTAATGGCTGACTGCCTGCCACTGAGAGATATCATTGTGTCCCTTAAATATTTTGATCTTGCGATTAGATCGAAATGCTGTGAATTCCTAAGCAGCATCGCCTGAACTCGCATGATCGTAGAAAAAAGACGCTTCCCTATTTTTTAAAAGAACCAAATTGAATTCTGAGTAAATGTGCTGATATGGAATAATTAGAAAAAGTTGGATCTGTATTCACATTACTGTTGGTCACAGAATGGTGTGATCTCTCTCTCTTTCTCTCTCTCTCTCTCTAATATATATATATATATATATATATATATATATATATATATATATATATATATATATATATATATATATATATATATTTAAAAAGGAGAGTATTTACCACTGGAACTAAAGGATGCTGAGACGGTTAATTTAATTTGGAAAAACATGCAAATTACGCCAAACCTGCCAGACCACTGCCACACACACGTCACTGAAATATCTTTTATTTTCCCACGTTCTCCCACTCATTACATCCATGTGAAATCAAAGCATTGTCGCATGTTCAGTGTTTGGAATGAACCCGTCATTCCAAATTTCAATTAGATTTGAATATACACGAGAATGGCTCGTGTACATCATATTCATGTATAAAATGTAAGTAGAACTCTTATGATCCATTTGAAATCTTGGAATACCCTATGGAAATGCGTACAACTTTTTAATTACTCAACAAAGTTTCTTTATTTACTCGGTTCAGGTCTGAAGGACCCTCTCTTAAACGGCGCTGCGCGCGCTAACGTCGCTCAACGTCACTCGTCAATGTCGTGTTGGTGCGGCACTTTTGCCGCCATACTTTCCGTCCGCGTGCTGCTAGGGTGGCCTGGCAGTGCTGCGGTTCCAGTGTGCGAGCGTTTGGGTAGACCCAGTGATTTTCCGCACAGTGGCGGGCGAGCGGGCGGGCGGGCGTTTGGGCGGGCGGCCGGGCTCCTCTGCAGGACTCTGCTGAGAGGACGGCATCTGGGCTGCCTCTCCTGGGACGGGCCGGTGAAGCCTGAGCCTCCGCGGAAAGCTGCTCATTAGCCAGAGCGGGAAGGAAGCCTCACAGATGGCTGTCAGCGTTCAAAAAAGAGAAAAAAAGAAAAAAAAAAAACCACATTCGTTTTCACCCGACAATCCATTCGAGGTTTGAGCTCCTTCTGCACTTACGTATGACATTGCAATATTCAAGCGCTATTTGTTTATTTCCTCCCTGTTAGCAAAAGTGTGTGTGGGTGGGAACAAGTGAAGGCAAATGGACCAGCATGCTGACATCTGAAAATGTGAGAATGTGAGAATGTGAAAATGTGAAACTGTGCTCTCTAACGAGGGCGCGGGTGCCGAACTCCAGTCCTAACGCCTGCCACTCATCTTCTTAAATCACTGGCGCTGCTCCTGAAATGCGTTGCGCGCAGCAGATGACAGAACCCGGCCCAGGTGGCCCCCGCCAGCCACGGACCCGTTTCCCTGTCACGATTTCAGATGGAGGGCCCCGCCCCTTACTCGAAGCCACGCCCCTTCCCATAGCCCCGATAAACATACCACCCATCCAGATGTAGAGCAGGAAGGGTGATTCTGCCAGCGCTGCCCGATCTCATCAATCTCTTGGGGGGGGGGATAATTGCCGGCCCACCTGGTGCGGCGCCGGGCTTTTGGAAGCGTTGCGCATGGCCAGGAGACGGGATTAGAACAGAGCTTTGCATCCTGAGCGTGACGTGGCAGCAGGGGCCTGGATAATGAAGCCGGTTTGTTTCTTTTCATTTCTACAACGTGCATGAGTGTGCAGATCTGGGCGAGGACGTACTGTGCGTCTAAAGCTACATGTTATAACGCTCTGGTCACATGTTGCAGTAATTGCAAGACTGTAATTACAATTGATAGTTATTCAGTCCTTCGTGTGCCTAATAGGAGGATTATATCAAGCTCATTTAACTATGCCTATAACTACTATAGAAATAAGAACATCTGTTTAGCCGGGGAACCTACCCCTAAGCTTTTTTAAATGAAAATCTTTCCCACATTTATCGGTCTTCTCAGGGTAGGACTCCTAATCTAAGATCAGTTTGAATCATTTCTTCCTAATAGATACAATTATATGGTGAATGGGCTCCTGATTCCAGATCAGCGGTGGTGAGATATGGGCGAGCCAAGCTTGGGCAGAGCCCAGTAAGGAGTTTAGGCTGTGTTTCGTCACAGTGGAGAACTGTGGGCTAATTGGTGAGGCTTAGGCAGGTTTCGCTGGGGAACTGTAATTGAACCAGGAGCAGTATGAGGCAGCGTGCACGCTGACCTACTTGTGATGCTCTCAAACACCCCCACCACCGCCAACTCTAAAAATAAACCCACTGTCCGCTTTCAGCGGTCTTTCAGGAACTACCCAACGCTTGGGCATCGTGGCATAAATGATGCCATTAGAAGCTCTGTCCTCATTAAAGCCCATATCCTACTAAGACGACATAAAGCCTCCATGCAGCCTATTTCCTTCATACACGCAAAACCCACATCAATTGTATTAAACCATTCACCCGAATCCAGAAGTTGCTGTTTTCTGCACTTTTACTAGTGTGACTGAGAGACACTGCTATCCACAGTCTTTAAATCCCCAAACAGCCTTTTCTTTCTTTACTTAATGGAATATATTTCAGTCAGTAGTTAGAGGTCATGATCATCAGGCAGATAATGAATTTATCTCATATATTATCCATTTAGCTTAAGAATTAGCTTCAAGGGTGAATTAAACCAGACCGAAATGAACTCCACATGAGATCCCGGTCCACTGCTGGTTTCACTGACTGGGATATATGGTTCTGTGGACTTTTGTATCCAGACTTCCCAAATCCCTCGTCCATATTTGTGGACTCACACGTTCCTCTGTAGCACCAAGCAGAGCTTTCTGGGATGAGAGGAACCTGGACAGACTCTGTATTCTCCACCCTTGTGTGGGTTCCATGAGCCTGCAGGAACTAATGGAGTCACGCAATAGAAGGAGAGCCCACTGTTTACAGACATCAACACCCAGATCTGCTCTCAGCCAAAGACCATTCAAACCCACTGTAGGTCCAATACCGCCCATGCCAGGTGGTATTATTCTGGGTGAAGCAGGTGTGAAGCAGAATCAGATGAAACCAGTGTTGGTCCTCAAGGCCTGGCCTTTGGAGTGGCACTTAAAGTGGAGAGAATCATGAAACCCTCTCCAACGCTGGAACGATCCAACCTCCGAGAGTGTTATGGGCTGCCGGCTTTGAAAGCGTTGGAACCAGGCGAGACTTTCTGCAGGAGGCCCAGACAGCGTACAGAAGTTTCAGCCCGCGCTCCTCTACGCCATCTGCAGTTACCGAGAACATCGCAAGAGCCTGGTGTCCCTCCACCGTTTCCGTTTGCTCATGTTTGCTCATGTTCGGTGTGCGTGGAGAGGAGAGGGAGGAGCAGGGTTTTTGGGGGGGGGACGCGTCTCTGCGACGGGCTCTGTGATATCGGCCTGCGTGTCGCGGGCCGCCGGTCGATATCGGCGATGTCCTCTCTGTTTAAACTGATGGCTGTGTCCCAGCCACGACGGCAGCGAGCGGCAGTGCCGTGGGTGTGCGGGAGAAGCTCGGCTCTGCCCAGGGCATGTTGGAGTAAGCCCCGAAGGCCCGCCGTCGTTCGCCTCTCTACCTGCTACGGAGAATGAAGAATCTGAGACTCTCTCCCTAACCAGACACACAGTAGGTCCCTAATGGACAATAATGCAACCATGTCAGATTCCTCATTACCGTCTCGAAAGTCGCTCTGGTTGGCGAGACAGGCGCACATGATCGCACGCACACACAAACACGTACGCGCGCACACAAACACACACACGCACACGTCCATCGTTAAAGAGGATGATTGTGATGGCGGCTGACGGCCGCCTCCACGCACCTCCAGCCCGGCCTGTCCGTCATTTTGAGTGACAGGAAGAAGGCGGGAGGATGGGGGGGGGGGGGGGGGGGTGCTTTTCCACAGACCAGGCAGCTGCGTGTGCACCTGCAATTTCAACCAATGTCATGGACATATGCACCTTCACAGCCAGCACCACCCCTCCATCTAACGAAGCCTAACTAGGCCTGACCTAATGAAGGCCTCTGGAAGCATTTAATAACATCTGTTTGTTTTGTTTTTTTTTTTTTTGCTTTGAGTGGAAAAGTTACTGTACAACCAACTAGCAATAAACAGGAGCTATAAATGAGGAAAATGTGCAATCTGTCATCGGAGGTGACTCTGGAACTAACCCTACCCCTAATCATTTGTAACATTCATACAGCTGTGTTTTGTATGATCTAACATTGGCATGTAAATGAAATCACAGGCTTGCGCTGTGAAAATCACGCTGTGTCCACACTGTGCCGTGATAAAAAAGCCGTGTTCATTTATATTTATCTTAAACATGCAAACACGGTATTAATTTGTAGATGTGACGGGCTACGTGGCCAGTTCCTTTTCCTCCGCCACCTACTGAGGTTTTTTTTTTTCTCAACAGTGCCATGACTGTCATGACATTTTCTGTTTTGTTTTGGGTCTTTTTTCGTTTCATGCCCATCTTTTTTCCCTCCGCGGGGTTCTACAACGCTACTTTGTTGAACCCACTTCCTTCCGCACATATGTAGAGCGAGCTGTCTGATCTTCCTATGTCTTTATGTGAAACAATTAAGGGGCTGTCAAGTTTAGGTCAAATAGGAGCTCGGCTGCTCCGCCCGAACCAGCAAAGCGAACGCGAAAAAAAAAAAATTGAATTTCAAGGCCCCGTCGCCCACACACGCTTCTTTTCTCATCCTGGTCCTTTAAGACACTGAAGGGACTGTACTTCGCCTGGGTAAAAAGAGCCTATTATCAAAGCACTGAGATACAATTAGACTGACATTTTCTTAAGAAAACCAAACGAGTAGGGGGAAACGAGAGAGAGAGAGAGAGAGTGGGAGAGAGAGAGAGAGAGAGAGAGAGGGAGAGAGAGAGAGAGGAACATGGAAAAAAAGAGCATTATGAAAACGAAAGAAGGACTCCGCACTCCAGATCTTATCGTGGGGGTAGCACACATACTGATCTTTGAAGACGCTTATTACGGCGTGCACTAAGAAGACAAGTGGGCCGGTGTGTAGATCAGAGGGATCCTGGTGAAGGCACCTGCTCCGCTCACTATCGTCACGTGTCAGTCAGCGGTGGCTGGGGGCCGTTCTTGTCTTTCATCGCCCAAAGAGGCTACTTAGAATTTTAGAAAAAGACGTCGTGATTAGGATCGTGTACAAAAAGTTTTTTTTTTTCTTCTTTCGCTAGACAGGGGAACATGTTACACACTGATCTTAGAGCCATCGCTTCTCCGTAGTCATTAATTCACTGAAGAAAGAGCTCAGTGTTTCGCCATCACTGAGAGTAAGTCAGTTAAATCTTTGCAGCACCATGAGTCACAGTGCCATAACACAATATAGAAGCCACTAATTTTTTCTGTGAATAGAGCTCGCAATAAAATCAGAACATTTTGATTTATGGCCTGATCAATTGTGGTGTTGCAAGCACGCTTTTAACATACGGTACTGTTTTTTACAGGTGCATCTATATACCTAGCTATGTAAACGTGTAATCTGTCTTTCTCTCTCACACAGAAACACATCCTCTCTCTCTCTCTCTCTCTCACACACACACACACACACACACACATTCTCTCACCCTCTTTCTTGCTCTCTCACTCATTCTCTTTCTCTCTCTATCTTGGCCTTTTCTCTCCCTCTCTCTCTCTCTCTCTGCTCAGTTACCACCACCTAATGAGGAGTGCAGCACGTACCCAAGCCGCTCAGGGACCGCCGGTGGAGTCTGGAGTGGGTGGAATCTGGAGCGGGTGGAGTCTGGAGCTGGAGGAGTCTGGAGCGGGTGGAGTCTGGAGCTGGAGGAGTCTGGAGCTGGAGGAGTCTGGAGCGGGTGGAGTCTGGAGCGGGTGGAGTCTGGAGCCGGAGGAGTCTGGAGCGGGTGGAGTCTGGAGCGGGTGGAGTCTGGAGCCGGAGGAGTCTGGAGCGGGTGGAGTCTGGAGTGGGTGGAGTCTGGAGCGGGTGGAGTCTGGAGCCGGTGGAGTCTGGAGCCGGTGGAGTCTGTAACTGGTGGAGACGGTGGAGTCTGGAGCCGGTGGAGTCTGGAGCGCGTGGAGTCTGGAGCCGAAGGAGTCTGGAGCCGGTGGTGTACGGCCCCTGCACGCCACTCTGTGCAGGCTGCTGTCTCATTTCTCACCAAAATCCACATGGTACTAATACATCTGACCCCTGCTTAATTAAAACACACCATCTTCTACTTGGGGCAGAATCACCGTTTGAGAATTATCCCGACCAATCGCTAATTAAGGTTCCACAAATCAACGAGGAACCCACGATGTATCAGTTCCCCGTTTTTAGGGAGAGCTGTGAGAGAAGACACTCCTAGAGGTGGAAAAGGACATCCACGCATTCTGCATTCTGAAGCTGGACTTCTGACACCTGCTCTAAATGTCACCTTGCAACAAGTCAACACACTTAATTGCCCTTTTAGCCACTTGTTTACAATGGTTACCATAGTAACAGAAGGTCTAGAGGGATGTTTAGCGTGCGGGAACGGCAGAGGTACAGAAAGGTGCTTCTCACTAACGTTACGGGTGAGATCAGAGGCGGCGGTAGTTGATGCTCCGTTCACATCTCGCAGGATGCTACTGCCTCTCTGGAAGCCCTGCCACGGCCTGCTTGTTAGCGGGATATCATTATTGCAGGCTTTACGCGGTAAGCTGGAGATTGGGTTAAATGTAGTGGTGTTGTTTTGTGTGCCTCTCTCTCGCTTTTGAGGAGGTTGGGGGAAAGGGGGAGTGCGGAAAAGCTGGGTCAAGCCAATACACCCCAATACACCCCCCAAGTGTAACCCCCCCCCACCACCACCCCTCAACCGTGACGGGTCGCTCACATCTGGCAGCCAGCGTTCCTCTTCCTCCACCACCGCGGCCAATCGCGGTGCTAACTCGGCCCGGGGAGGCGCCCGAAAAGCGACTTACACATTTCAAAGCATGCTGGGAATTGGGGAGCAGGCGACAAACCAAAGAATTAAAGCTTAGACGCTCACCAGGGCCCTGTAAAGGGCCTGGGCGTCTCCACCCAAGCCGTGTGACATCCAGAACGGACGTGGGAACTCGCGAGATCTGAACGACATCCCGAACGGACGTGGGAACTCGCGAGATCTGAACGACATTCCGAACGACATTCCGAACAGACGTGGGAACTCGCGAGATCTTGGTCTGCTTCGATGTTTACATTTTCAATTAGCAGAATTGGAGGAACATGAATAGTTCAGGGAGGGGCACAGAAGTGATCTTAAAGTGGGGAGCCCAGCACAGTGTGAAGGTGGATTGTGCCAATAGCATCACAAAGTCTTCCATTTGGGAGTGTCTCACCACTGCAGTTCTTCTAATACGACCGCTTAATCCAGCACTTTGCTGTTGTTTCACATACTCGCATGAACTGAGAAGCACAAAAATGAACCATGTAAACGCATTCAATTTGCACACCCACAAATCCAGCTTGGCTCCTCCCACTTATTTCCAGACCCACCTAATTAGAGCGATCGTCTCCTCCCAGTGCACGCGCCCAGCGCAAAACAACAGCAAGCACAAAAGCATCTTTCCAACCATTACCGCCATCGCAAACGCCATCGCTGTGAGATAACGGAGAACTTCATTTGCATTCCACGTCTGAGAGCGCGTGTGTCGCACACAGAGCGCGCTTTCCCTCCGAGACCCCGCGCCTCTCCGCGAGGAGAATCCCTTCAACATCTCTGCCGCCACACCGCGCCACTCCATATTTGCTTAGCTGTCACGAGTGTTTGAGCAGATCGTTCCGTGCGATAGGCTGGGGGGGAGGGGAAGAGGAGGAGGGGGGGGGGATAATTGTTCCCTCCACCGGGACCGACACTCCCTCAAGTAGGACACATGGGTGCAGGGGCGAGCCGGCCCCACCCGGACGACGGAGAGACTCGATTTAGTAGGAAAGTTCCTGGAAAGCCAGGTAGATGATGAAATGTCATGTATGCCAGGAAGCAAGACCTGAGGATTGAACCACAGGGCAAAAAGATCGTTTTTAGCAGCACATAAACAGGACTCGGTCAAGTGGGCAATAGGATTCAAATGTAAAAAAAAGAATCTGAGGAACACGTGTGGTAACAGCCAAAAGAAGGATTAATATTTGACATGCATGTAAGTCCAACATGGCACAGAGCAGCAAAGTGTGCTTTCTCGCTTTGCTTCCATTTTTTCATTTTTCTTTTCTTTTCCTCGTTCACCTAGGTGACCTTTTAAGAGGAAGTTAGCCAGTGTCGTGACGTTAGCTCTTGTAAAAAAAAAGAAAATGAATTTAACACCACTAAAAACTCAAGACACTTGGAAACATCCTCACAGATCCTGAGACGATAACTTTAAATATCAGCTTTTCTTTCGCAGGCAGGATGTTTTTGCTCTGCAACCCAGTTCGTAAAGCGTCCGCAAGTGAGAATGTCACAAGGTCCCTCGAAGAGCTTGTTTGTACGCAGTTCTCAGCAAGAGTGTACAATACCTGAATTTATTTTGTAAAGAGGGAAAGGACAGACAGAGAGGCAGACAAACTGAATATTAAAAAAGAGAGAGAAAAAGAAGAAATGAGAGGGGGAAATGGGATAAGAAAGAGAAAAAGGGAGAAGTGAGACCCGCACCGTTGCTCAATGATGTCATCTAGTGGTCACACCGTTGCACAGCCAGCAGGAAAAAAATGAGAACGAGTCGGAAGTTGCTCATGACACGAAAGGAGGAGGAATAAGAAACAAAATGTGTGTATTATTGAGATCAGTATTATTTGCATTGGCTGGTTCCCTTTGTTCTCAGGCTTCATCAGACTTCAATGATAAGAATATCATTAAAATATAAATTAATTAACTCAGTGGTAAGCAGATTCCTTCTTAACATCAGATTGCAGTAGCAAATGAGTTGGGGAACAGGGCTGTGACAGGGGACGGGGGGGGGGGTTTGTATGTGACTATGAGCTGACACGTGTATTTGCAAATCTTTTAATTAGCCCAAATAGATAGGACGAGGGGTGCGGTGGAACTGCGTCATACATCCAGTAGAGAGGAAGGAGGAAAACGGGACGCTCTGGAATCTTCTGGAAATGTGCAGCGAGATCAAGACCTTGAACTATCGCCTTGGCCCGAGTTCTGATACACATGAAATCCACCAATGGCAACACATTCTTTGACAAAAGCCAAAGAGACACAGAACTGAAATTTCTGCTTATAGAACCGCCTTCTCCAAATCTAGGACATGCTCATAATATGTAAAAACAATGCACATCTCTCGTCTAAATTTAGATCAAAGGACCCGATTGGTCTACATCAGTGACGTTTAAAGTGTTTCTGTATTTTACTGGATTAGGCATTCAGAAGAAAAGATACATTTGGTTTAGAGTTTGGTCAAATTGTGGAGGTATCTGCCTTTCGGCTCTATATCATATACAGCTAAACATCTGCAGCACTATTCCATTTTAATTTGTGCACTTACACTGTTACAAAATTACAGAATATTAACCGAATCTATGAACTATTCATATTGATATTTCAATCTCTCTGGATTCCGTGCACAAAAACACAAATTCACATTAGATATGAGATAAACAAATTAAATTCAAATTTCATGTGTGTGCATGTGTATGTGCATTTTTGCGTTTATTTTTGCTCATTCTTGCATTGCAAAGCAAATGTTTACTCAGTGTGTTAAAAGCCTTTCTCTAGCTCTATAGTATAATTATAGACTATAAGTGTCATATCTCATATATATGAGAAACCAGTTAAACCAGTGTTTCCATCTTTCTGGGAGAATCTCTGCATTTGCATTTCAGGTGTGTATTCATTCGCTTTTGGAGTGTACTGCGGTAAACACTGCGTGTTGCGCACGTGCGGAAGGGCGCCGCGTGCCCGCGTCGAGGAGCGAAGAGCTTAAACGCGCCGAGCAGAGCGCGCGGCACGAGCCGCCCCGTCTGGGCGCGACCGTCAGCATCTGCGCGAGCAGAAAAGCCTTAATCAGAAAGATACCGCTAAAGTGCATGTAATACTTTCTCGATTTAATGCAGTTTTTAATTGGATAGAGGCCCATTATTTTTCAATACAGAAAGGGCAGTGAGGCACGCAAAGCTCTTGAATATTTTTGCAAATCGTGTTCGACAGCATAATGATTAGCCGTGGCACTAAATTTGCCTCGCAAAATGAAAAGCAAACTTCATGCAAGGCGTAATTTAATTGTTTCCCTTCACATCTGCCGCCTCTCATTGTTGGAAGCTTAACGGTTTTTTTTTGTCCTAGAGTCTGCTTAACCTCTGATGCTCATCACGCGACACTGTGGCACGTGAGGGAGGACCAGGGGACTTGGCATTTAGCCCGTCCACTAAAACAAACTTGCAGGCAAAAAGAAAAACACCAAAAAAATCCACAAGTATGCAACTGTACATCCGTACATATATCATGCAGGCATACTATGTCCACAACACAATAATAATATAAAGATACCATCTTACAAGCCAAGACCCAAGCTAATGTATGTTGTTTCTGAAATAATTTCCCAGTGTAGCCGTTTTTATCCAATTATTTTATCTATGTAATTATTTTTTTTTATAAATTATATTTATATGTATATAAAATACAAATACTTTTATTTTTTTTCGAGATATAAATATTAGGAAACGACTGGATTCTTATAAAAGTAATCAACTTTTAATTAGTAAGCATATTTTACATGTTAAAGATTGTTCCTTAAAAAATTCTCTCTCTCTCTCTCTCTCTCTCTCTCTCTCTCTCTCTCTCTCTCTCTCTCTCTCTCTCTCTCTCTCTCACACACACACACACACACACATATGTGTGTGTCAGTATATATATATATATATTCAGTATATATATATATATATATATATATATATATATATATATATATATATATATATATATATATATATATATATATATATATATACAGTTTAGTTATGTTATAATGATTAATATGTTTTTAAAGTTAATTTTGCTTAGCGCTATGAGTCACAACCAGAGACCCTATACTGTCACAACTGAAAGACAGAACACGCTGCGTTTTGCCCTTAGTGGAGGCGAATGCTGCCACCTGGTGGCACAAGCTGGAAGATATCTGACATTGTTCCTTTCACAGACAGCTTTGGTGACAACAGTTGTGCAGTTCCCGTGTAGATAAGCCTCATTATCAGTGATTGGACTTTTAAGATCAGCTAAACCAGTGGTTCCCAAAGTGGGGGGCGCGCCCCCTAGGTGGGGCGCGGAGCTATTGCAGGGGGGGCGCGGAGCTTGAAAGTAAAACGTGCACATGTGTCAATATTAGGGATGCACCTATTCCGATATTAATATCTGAAAAAATTCTAGATCGGGTATCGGGGACAATGTGACCGATCCATAAAAACAGATCTACTCAGTCTAATTCTATGCTTGTATTGCTTGCTTTTCGGAGTTAGTTCAACCTTAATACTCGCGCTGGTGGTATTCCACTTAGTTCGTTTATTTGCTGGTTGACCAAAATAAACCTGGGCTCCAGCAATACTTCACTGTTCATACATGAACTGGTGAGTTGTCCAAAGCTCATTTAATGCGTTACTTACAGAAATAAAATAAAGAGCAGTGGTCTGACTCGGTCTACGGCGGAAAGCTAAAAAAACAATATTCCATACGCGCGCTCAACTCGAGACAACTTAAAGAGACAGTACACATATTTCTGGCCGTTACATGCTTTGTGCTCTGCGTGATGTCTGCGCTTGCAAACTAGCCGCATATGTATTGCTGTTTCTCTTATTTCATCTCCTTATTTATTTTAAATTATATTTAGAATTTTTGAACTATTTAAAAGGTTTCTTGCAGTTTATTTTTTCATGTTTGACCAAAGTTGTGAACCTATTGTTTTTGTAAGTTTCAGGTTCTTTGGTATTATTTATTTTACATTCAATGTTATATTCATAATTGCACTGACTGAACAAATGCAAGTTGTGTTGTTTTTACATGTTTTATGTGTGTTTAAGTGTGCTATACTGGTGCAGAGTTTTCAATAAACCTGTAATTCAGTATGTCTGTGTTTAAAAAGAAATGCTTTAAGTCGATTCAGCAGTTTTACTCTATCAGATCGGTATCGGCAGAGGCGGTCTTTGCATAGAGGCGTGGCTAGGCAACTGCCTTGGGCCCCTCCCACTGCAGCCCACTGTAGGGGCCCCCTGATTAGCTGACTTATTTCTCGCATATTAATGTTGATGGGCCCCCTACCTAATTTCGCCTTGAGCCCCCAAATTGCTAAGTCCGCCACTGGGTATCAGATCAGTATCGGCCGATACGAAGCCTCAGATATCTGAATCGGTATCGGAAGTGAAAAACATGAATCGGTGCAACCTAGTCAATGGGGGGGGGTGTAGGGGGGGCGCAAAAATGTTCTCATCTACTAAAGGGGGGCACGGCAGAAAAAGTTTGGGAACCACTGAGCTAAACTATAAAGGTTCCTTTACAGAAACACCAGTAATATCACTACAAAGCAGGAGTTTGAATGCATTTGATACCAAATGTCTGAGGTAGAGGTAGAGGCCCGTTTGCATGCTTGTATGACATTTGCTGTTTAGTGTGTAATGGAAATGATTGTGGCAAACGATGTGGTCACATAACTGTGAGCCGATCAGTGCAAATCTTTGGCTAAAATAAGATCACATTCTCTTAAAAACGTTCAGTGCTACTGAAAAAGAGAATTGTTCAGTGCTGCTGCAAAATAGAAATGCTCAGTGCTCCTGAAAGAGAGAAAACGACTGGAGCACTGTGAACCAAGGAGCTTTAGAGCTACCAAGTCTCCCTCGTTAGCATTTCATACACTGATTGCACTGCACATTGCACCACAAATCCTCTTAAGGCATGCGGTAGCGTTTACTGTCTGTGTATCTGTGTGTATGCGTGTGTGTGTGTGTATGTGTGTGTGTGTGTGAGAGAGAGAGAGAGAGAGAGAGGTACTTGTAAGCCCAAAGGACGTGCTTATCTCACCAGTACATGCATCTTTGTCTCTCTGGAGCTTTTTGCTTTTCTAATTCTTAAAGAAGCAAAAACAAATAAAGTTGCAAAAAAAGCACGCCATGACATTGATGGCACCCCCTGTGCTGATGGCATGGCAACCCGTCGCTCGTCCACTGACGCAACTGAGTCACGGCCTGGAAGGTGTCGAAACACCTCCGGTAATGAGCTAATGGTCAGGGAAATGTGGAACAGACACTGTTCAGATGTTCCGGGGGGACGTAGTGAGTGCTTTGAGCATGCGGCCGAAGAGAGGGATTGCGCAGCCACTGGCAACCATTTCATATGTTAATCTATGGCTTACAGCACACCTATAGCTACTGGGATCCAGACTTGCAGACCGAACTGACATTCACTGAGCACAAAGGGAAAGGACAAATTTCAAGCCGTCTCCTGGGAAAAAAACCCCCCACAAAACTCATGGGAACTCAGAAGAAACCTCCAACAACCTATTCACTGATAAAGACAAGCCACAACTACATACAAACTGCACTGTGATCCTTACCTGTGTGTTACTCCTACAGACTACAGAGGCATAAGTACTAGGTGAAGAGGTCAAGAGTTTTTTTTTATCATTTTTGGTAAATATTTGTTCTTGGTCTTGAATGAGGAGTAACATGAGGCAAGAAGCAACTGCAGTCTGGCTGTAAGGGCCCGAATGCTTCAGTACCTTTTCCCAGAGGGTAGGAGAGAAAAATGTTTGTGTGAGGAGTGAGTGGGATCACCAACAATGCTGGTGGCGTTACAAAAAGCGGTGCATGCCATAAATGTCCATGATGGAGGGCAGAGAAACGGCGAGGATCTTCTCGGCTGTCCACACTTTTCTCTGCAGGGTCTTGCCAGGTCTGGAACAGAGGAATCATCAGAGCAGGCAGTGAGGCGAGCTGCTCTGGATGTTCTCAGTTGTCCCTCTGGAGAAGGTGGCGAGGACGGGGTGGGGGAGGGGCTTCCTACAGTCTCCTCGGGAAAAAGAGTCGATACGAAACAGCATCAACAAGACCGGACTGTTGTACACATGCAGACAATCAGCACAGCTGGCTATTCCACGTTTGACATGGTCAGCACAGTCAATAAAGTGGCAAATAAAAAAGGAAGTTATTATTATTAAAAATAAAGGGCTCTGACTCTGTACGTAGATGTTCAAAAATGCTTATAAACATGGTTGTGTGTTTCTGTTGTACAATTTTTCATAATTACTGTGACAAATTTTCTGAAATAGTGGATTTTTCTTAAAACTCTCTAGAAAAAAGTCAACAATCATTACTTGCAATGAAACACAAGTTTCAAGAATGTTATTTTGCATCAAAATGCCCCGCCTCTCTAATGCTCAATGCCCCGCCTCTCTGATTGTCAATGTCCCGCCTCTCTGATTGTCAATGCCCCGCCTCTCTAATGTTCAATGCCCCGCCTCTTTGATTGTCAATGCCCCGCCTCTCTAATGTTCAATGCCCCGCCTCTCTGATTGTCAATGCCCCGCCTCTCTAATGTTCAATGCCCCTCCTCTCTGATTGTCAATGCCCCGCCTCTCTAATGTTCAATGCCCTGCCTCTCTAATGCTCAATGCCCCGCCTCTCTAATGCTCAATGCCCCGCCTCTCTGATTGTCAATGCCCCGCCTCTCTGATTGCCAATGCCCCGCCTCTCTAATGCTCAATGCCCCGCCTCTCTGATTGCCAATGCCCCGCCTCTCTAATGCTCAATGCCCCTCCTCTCTGATTGTCAATGCCCCGCCTCTCTAATGTTCAATGCCCCTCCTCTCTGATTGTCAATGCCCCGCCTCTCTAATGTTCAATGCCCCTCCTCTCTGATTGTCAATGCCCCGCCTCTCTAATGTTCAATGCCCCTCCTCTCTGATTGTCAATGCCCCGCCTCTCTAATGTTCAATGCCCCTCCTCTCTGATTGTCAATGCCCCGCCTCTCTAATGTTCAATGCTCTACCTCCATGCTCAAAGGGTTTGACAAAGAAGATTTACATTTAACACTGAGTAAAAGGTGTGTGTGCATTGGTGCATGGGTTTCAGGAACTACGTCCCGAGTTTCAGTTGCAGTATGTAAAGAATTGTGAAAACTTAATTTGTTCAGGCTGTATTAGATCAGTGCAGTGTACGACATGAGCACATCAAGCAGCTGTTAACAGGGTTTCACTGCATTGCTGTTAACAGGGTTTTTGACACGTTTTTTATCTGATTTATTTGTACATTGTGAACATCTCCTCTCCCTTCCCCGCAACTTCTACCAGTTCAAAATCTATTTATCCCATACACATGTAAACAGCGCCCTCATGTGGAGAATGCAAAAAGACCTCGTTGCTCAAAGTTCAAAACACCAAGATACAGTAAAGATATAGTGCACTCAAAAGATACAAGTTGGTCCAGTTAGAATATACTAATTTGCATAATAGATTACTAATTGACTGTTACTCGTTAACTTCTGAATTGAACCTGGCCATTTTTAGTGGTAGCATTCCTTAACCAGATGTTGGCTCGTGCTGATACAATCCAGTTCTTAGCCTCGGCAAAAGTCATGCACATAACTCCTGCTAAATAGGTCTGTTATTTATGGAATCGAAGTATGGTATAGCAGTGTGGTTGGGGTTAGAGTTTGAATGACTAGCACCCAAAAATACCCAGCAAAGTCACAGTCCTGTTGTTCGAAACTGACCACTGGTGAAAGGGTAGAGGATGACTAACACTTCACGGCACCACACGTTATAATCTTATAAGATGTTGCTAATCAATTAAATGTGTTAATGTTTCTAAATTACAATATTGAGCATATATTCACAACCCTCCATTGCAACCAAAGGTGTGTGTTCAGTTTTGGTTACAAAATGTTCTTCACCTATTACTTACCCGAAAATGTGTACCATTATAATCATGTGATGTGTTAAAACAGAACAGAACCAGAACAGACATTAATATATCAGAGATGTCAATTCCAGGTTCAGAAAGTAAAAGTCCTCACCAGGATTTTGCTCAGGCTTCCTGGATTGTGTTGATTCCACTAATTTTACCTGGATTGCACTAATTAGAAAATATAGCAAGCTTGAGCAAAATCCTGGTGAGGACTTTTACTTTCTGAACCTGGAATTGACACCTCTGTATGTGCTTAAGGTAAAGTAACGAGCTACTTCATGAGAAATCATGAAATGAAAGTACCTGATGGTTTTTCCAAAGACAAATGGGAGTTTTCTGAAAAAAAAAAAATGTGTGGTTATACCCGCATCCGTTGTGGATGCACTTGTGCACTTGTGTGATCCTCTCTGACAGCATTCCTTAACCAGACTCATGCTGACACAATCCAGATCTTTGTCTTGGTTAAAGAAAGAGGACAAAAGTCAGGGGCATAACTGAAATGTGTGTTATTTCTGGAAGCGTGGGGGCCGTGTATAGGGTTATACTTGACTCACTGGAGCAAGGGTGCCCGTGGCAAAAGAGAGTTGACAAACTTGTGATTTACCATTAAACGCAATTTCAGTACAATTATAATTTCCCAATATCTGGGAATAGGTTGTTCTTTTTTATACGAGTACCAGTTATACGAGTATGACAAGCCAAAGCGGAATTTTGGTAAAAGGAGGTAAAGTTGTAAACGAGGATTTCTCTGAGATGGCTGATGTTTATATTGAAAATGGCTTTATACAGGCAGTCGGTCCGGTTCTGGAGGTTCCGGCTGGGACGCGGGTCATCGATGCCAGAGACAAACTGGTGATGCCGGGAGGAATCGATACGCATACACACATGGAGTTTGCGTTTATGGGCAGCGTAGCGGTAGACGACTTCTACACTGGTACCAAGGTAAAAGTCATATAAGATTCGTTTTCTTTGCTTTTTAGATAAATTGTCTTTTGCGCAAATTCAGCGCCGTCCGCAGATAATATAGAATTTTATCGTGTCTGAAATACATAAAAAAAATACGTACAATACAGGCAGCCTTACATTACCTTGTCCTGCAAAAGAAAGACATTAACCCAAGATATAAAACATTTTTTTGCCCCATAAAATCCCCTAATGTGAGCAATGTGACATTCAACTGTGGGTCAAAGTTATAGCACATAGTTATGATTATAAACTTCTATTATGAACTGTGTCCCTGTGAAGTTCAGTGAAGCTTCTGCCACAAAATAAATTTCCGTTGAATCCTTGGAGATACCAGACTGGCTTCCCCCTCCTTGTCTTCCCCCCGTCTCTGCAGGCTGCACTAGCAGGTGGGACCACCATGATCCTGGACTTCGCTATCCCCCAGAAGGGAGCCTCTCTCCTGGGGGCGTATGAGAGATGGAGGAGCATAGCGGACCCCAAAGTGTGCTGCGACTACTCTCTCCACTTGGCTGTTACTTGGTGGAGTGAACAAGTATGTTTCCCCACAGCTAGCTCATCTGCCCTGACCCAATAGCCTTCAGGTTTTTTAAAGTTTCAGGACCTAAGGAGGTTGTTAACATTATGTTGAACGATTCATTTGATTAATGCAATCAGTTGTCGCCCCCGTCCAGGTGAAACAGGAGATGGAGACTCTGGCTCGAGAGAAAGGAGTGAACTCCTTCAAGATGTTCATGGCGTATAAAGACGTCTTCATGCTGGGCGACCATGAACTCTACGCTGCGTTCTCCCAGTGTAAGGACATTGGTGCCATTGCTCAGGTGCATGCAGAAAATGGAGACCTTATTGCTGAGGTCAGTAACATTACACACACACACACACACACACACACACACACACACACACACACACACACACACACACACACACACACACACACACACACATCAAGGGAGACAAAATGAGGCAGTTTCTAAACTAATGTCTATTAATGTTTAAAATGAGAAAATATTCTTCTCAAGGTCACACTCTTAAATGGCTAAACCTAGACTGACCTTTGGTTTCAATGGATTGTTCGCCAGGGGTCATGGCAGCCAGTGGCGAATAATTAACTTCTCAGTGACCCCAAACACAGCCAAGTGAGAACACATCTAAATCCTTCGTCAAACATATTAGATGAACCTTTCTGCCATTCTCAGCTGGAGAAATAGGAAGAAATAAAAATGCTGAATAAGAAACAGTTCCTCAATGTGATAGTGAGATCATGAAATGATATTGGAATTCATTTCAATAAGGCCTTCAAAGGACCAGGCAGGGTGGACAGAGAGCTGTATTCAGAGGGAGCAGTAGGTTTGCAAATGGACTGAGCTTGTTGCTGCCTGTGAAATGTCTTTTGACATGGAGGACAGACCTTCCTGTCCTGGACATCACAGGCCTGTGTGTGACTGACAGTATCTGCTTCATCTCATGTGGCTCGTCAAACGTGACTCCTCGTGGAATAAATATGAACAGATCCTGGAGGTCGATGCATCTGCATTCTCTAATCATGAAACCCATGATGTTAGACAGACAACGCAGGCGGACGTTAGACAGATGACTTTCGACAGATGTTGGACTGCAGAAACATGAAGGGAACCATCACAACATCACCGTGCCATGTTCCAGACACAGAGCACATGTACAACACGTTTCATAGGCAGGTCCATTTAGAGTAGTAACACAATGTTTTGGTTGAGGGCCACATGCAAAGCTCAGGAACTAAAGTAAAAAGCCCTGTATTTGTTTACGTAGCCGTTTACACTCTTACTAATAATGTGTTCTTTGTCTTCATATATCCAGTGAAGCTTCTAAAAAATCTAAACTTCTGTTACTACATAGCATTATTTCCATCTTAAAGTATGGCTAGACAAAAATGGATTACAATATAATTATAGCTATGGGGTCCTTATGTTTAATTATTTATGAGTCTATAAAAGCCATTGTTTGAACTACTCTGTATTGCCAGTTTTACAGCCAATATTTTAAAGGTAATTATCAGTGATCAAACATTACACTAGGAATTTAACATTCTCCGCCACTAGAGGGAACCAAATACATGTTTAACAGTGGGTAATTTTGGCTGTTGTAGGTTATCAGGAGCTATTCTAAATGTGTATGACAGGCAGTTCATTATTAGTATATTATATGTACATTATATGTACATTATTTTGTAGCAGCTGTGTACTGCAGTGGTGTCTACTGTTTTCTTCATAGCGTTCATTTGATTCAAAGCTCCTAGATGATTTGACTAAACATAGCTCAGAAAATTCATGTACATTTCCCGAAACAACGTGTAAAGGATGTAGTAACGTAATGCTGAAGAAGCCACAGTCTGTCACAGAAGCAGTTGTGGGCGGGGCTTGTGTCCAGGGTGCCAAGCGGATGTTGTCCCTGGGCATCACGGGGCCAGAGGGACACGAGATGTGTCGTCCAGAGGAGGTGGAGGCTGAGGCCACCCAGCGTGCCATCACCATCGCCCACACCGTCAACTGCCCACTCTACGTCGTGCACGTCATGAGCAAGTCAGCTGCGAGGGTGGTGGGCAACGCCAGGAGACACGGTGGGTTCCCCTCACGACCCCCGAGGCTTGCTGGGCAGCATGCTCAGAAAACACCATGCAACGAAAAAATTCAAAATCACATGAACTGGAAATGGTCCTTATATTTAGAACGTTTCCAACTCCAGCTGACTCGTCCGAGCCAGAATTTTGAGGCATGCTTGTAAAGGTTTCAGCTCCTCTGAGATGTGATAAAGTGGGGACTGTTTCAAGCCGATGCTAAACATTGACAGTCAACTCTTACAGTTATGCCAAAAAGGAATTAAACTAAACACAGTAGCTGAACTGACTAATTAAAACCAGACAGCTTGAGGTATAAGTTATGTTTTCTTGTACATTTCTTGGAATTTCCTTTCTAATATATTTCCTGTTGTTATGTATCCTTTGCCTTCTGGACCGTGGTGGTGTGGCGTGTTTCTGGGGGGCAGGACGGGTTGTGTTCGGGGAGCCCATAGCAGCCGGTCTGGGTACTGATGGCACTCATTACTGGCACAAGGACTGGGCCCATGCAGCAGGTTTCGTCATGGGGCCGCCGCTGAGGCCAGACCCAAGCACTCCCGGCTACCTGATGGATCTCCTCGCTAAGTAGGGAAGGACAGCCGTTCCTCTGAGCCTCGCTGTACTCGGCAACTAGCTGATGAACGCGTTTGCTTTCTCCACTGCAGTGATGACCTGAACGTGACTGGCACGGACAACTGTACGTTCTCGGTGTGTCAAAAAGCTCTGGGCAAGGACGACTTCACCAAAATCCCAAACGGTGTGAACGGGGTCGAGGACCGGCTGTCCGTCATATGGGAGAAGGGTGTGGTCAGTCACTGGCTTTCTTCTTTTACACGCTTTACCATTCAGCTCTAAGACATCAGTGCTGTGTAAACAGGACGTTATAACAGGACGCACATATAGGCTAACCATGCAAAAAAAACTAACAAAAACATCACACTGCATAATGGAATTACAGCACTACACTCTGTGATTTTTGACTCTAGATGTGCCTTGTGGAATTACTACTGTCTTGTTAAAAGTTCTTGCGCATTCTAATGTGATAAAAAGCAAATAGAGAAATTCACTGTTCATTTTTACCTGCTGGAGTTCAGGTTCCCACTTCCAATCTTATGTGCCCACTAGTCATCGTCTTATTTCTATATATATGCAAATTTTTAGTACATCTCAACCATAAAAAGGCACACAGTTTCCTTTAACCATTGTAGTGCGTTCTATAGTGCATTCTGAGTTATAGCGTGCATACTGTTTCTCCTTCAGCTCACAGCAGTGGTGTAGCGTGGGATGTGCGTGCCCGCCAGGTAAACTCTGGGTCCATGTCAGTTTTGCCTACTCGGCTGAAAATGAAAGCGCTGTGGCTTGATTTATGGAGCAGGAGAGGACCTGCTTCTGGCTCAGTTTAGTCCTCAACGAGTCCCGTACGTATGTGAAGGGTGACGCAACCCCGGGGACTCGGAGCAAAAACGCCCACATTGTGTCCGTCTGCCTTCCAGCACTGTGGTAAAATGGACGAAAATCGATTTGTAGCGGTCACCAGCAGCAACGCAGCAAAAATCTTCAACCTTTATCCCCAGAAGGGGAGGATTGCCAAGGGCTCAGATGCAGACCTGGTCGTTTGGGACCCAAAAGCCACCAGGTAATGAGGAGCCACTGTGTACACAGACACACACTGCTCCCTGTAACCCATGCATTTGAGAATGTAACAACAAAGCTTTCAGCATCCTCAAATACCTGGATCTGATTACTCCACTATTACTGGAGTTCTTCTAAATAATTGTATGCGATCCCCTCCGTCAAAATGCTCTCATCACCCCGTTGCATAAATGAATGCTTTAGATGACAGTGTGTTCTGAATGGATTCTGAGAGTGTAAGCACTTTGAGATGAGATGATAGCTTTTAAAGTTTAATGTATTAGAAAACTGCAGTTTGTGGTACTTTCTTATCGCCCTTCGTTTTAAAGGTTTCACTTGAAAATGTTGAGTTATGAACTGGAATTATGCGTTAAAATTACATGATATAGCATAGTGTCTCTTCTAAATAAAACACTGTAGTGGAATGTAATTAATCATAGTTTAGAGAAGCGTGGCCGAGATGCCGGCATCTCATTATATCGCTGTATTACCGTCGGACGTGCTCGGTCGGCACTAATCTCACACATTTACAACAATGATGTCATTTGACTATGACGCAGAGACGTCTGTGTATTGGATGAAACCGTCAAGCCATAAATGGCAACGCATGTAACGCCTGAACCCATAAAACTTACCTACAACGTCAGAGTGGATTTTTAGAATAGTTGCAACACAAGAACATGCACGCGCGCGCGTACACACACACACACACACACACACACACGCAAGACGCAGCTAGGCCCTTTCCACGACGCCCTCCCTGGAGTCTCCCTAGAGGCTAGTTCCTCCCCTACCACTGACTAAATGTTTTTTTTTTTTGCTTCCAGTGGTTTAGATATGTAAATAAATCCTTAAGCAACTTAAAATTGCAACGTCCACTGCTGGAAAACATAATTTTTTTAATTATTACATACATTTATAAATTAAGGTGACAGGAAAGCAACTGGCCAGATAACGTGACTATAGTCTGTATAATGTCAGCTTTCCACAATTTTTTTTTATCACCCACGCGTCTTAAAATTCACCTAGCCAACTTTCCCCCTATGTATTATTCAAGGCAAGAAACAAGGGGTCATTTCTTATTTTATGAGGTATCTGTCAGTAACATATTTATTTATCGTCATGCCGGACAGATGTCTGTTTGATATCGCGCCAAAGATGCTGAGACACTTTTTGCACAACAGATTTTGTTGTGAATTTTTTTGTAGGTCGCTCGTTTTTATTCGTGGCTCTGGATAGCAGCGTCTGTCAAACGACTAAAAATAAATATAAAGCACTTCTGTTTCCATTTCACGAAGTAGGCCGCTTCCAGCGCCCAGCACAGATTCGGACGACACCGATGAAATATCGCTTAACATATGACGAATAACGTGTCCATGTGATTCAATAATTAATAATCAGATATGACTCATCCAGCAATGACTATTAAAAGCCATGTTTTGAAATACAGATAATATTATCAATATATGGCTTGACAAGGTATGCCTACAACATAGCTCTGTGTTTACCCACGCAGTCACCTATAGATCAAGTCTTTGTTGGAGAGCTTGTCAGTTTTAGACTGCTGTGAATGTTGCGTTATCTAATGCAGTGGTGTGTTGATTGCCTCCTGGACATTACTGAGACACGTCCGGTCCCAGTGAACCATGAAGAACCTGACAGCTAATTAGCTGTGCATGCTCACGTGAGCATGTGAAAATAGATCTAATTTAATGGTAACAAGTTGATGATAAGTCTTAACAAAACACCAAAGTTTAAAGTGTGCTTGTTTCTTTGTTATGAGTTGCTAACCCATTCTCATGAGCCACAAGATGTATGGAAGCATAGTTCTTCATGTAGTTGCTCAGAAGAGTGCAGTAGTAACCTTCCCATCTTCTTTCATCTGCATTACCGTTCCTCTACCCTGGAATGTGTGCTCCGCAGGTTGATTTCGGCGAAGACGCACCACCAGGCTGTGGACTACAACATCTTCGAAGGCATGGTGTGCCATGGGGTTCCTCTGGTGACCATCTCCAGAGGAACAGTGGTGTATGAGGGGGGCCATGTGTTGGCCAAGCCGGGCCAGGGCAGGTTTATACCACGCAAACCCTATGCTGACATTGTGTATAAGAGAATCAGGCAAAGGGAGGAGGTAAGGAGGCCTGCTACTGCCCGTCAAGACTGAACTGTTCTTCTTAATTCATCTACTGGTTAATTTAGTTTATTTTATGTTTTAAACCCTTTGATTTACATTAATCAAACCACTTACAGTCTTTCATTTATTTCTATAAAGGAACAAAACTGTTGGCACTCAAACCAAAGAAATATCAATGATGGTACAAAAGCTGTTTGACATTTGAAACTTGCCACATTATTGGTTATAGTAAAACTGGAAGACACTGAATAAAAAAAAAATGTTTTAAATCAGGCGTACTCAACTAAATTTGTCCGCGGTCCAATTTTGGCAGATACCTGTGACCTGAGGTCCGGTGCGGGCCGTGCGGCGGGGGTGGCGAACGTAAGTTGTTGAGCGGGGGTGGCGAACGTAACACTCGTGACGGAATGTTTTTTCAATAGCCCTGAAATAAATGCTACGGTTTTTTGTTTTGGTCCGTATCCAGTTAATCAGGAATGAGACTGGGTCCGGACAGGACTGCGTTCGGGTCCGGATCCGGACCGCGGTCCGCCAGTTGAGTACCCCTGTTTTAAATCATAATCTCCTTTCAGATCATGTTTTGTTTCCAAGTTTTAACTTGGTTGATAATACATACAGTACAAACACAGCCAATTGCTGTTTGGAGCAGGCTGAATGAATAGAGCACAGAACAATAAATGACCCTCACACAATGGCTCAATGGCTCACAGAGGCACCAGGTTGACCTCTGGGTTAAAGGGCATCTTGTGATCCATTTCTATTTGAAATGTTTGCATTTCAGGTATGGAAGCCCAGCGCAATGGTTAGGAAACCCTACAATGGCAAGGTCATGTCTTAGGCATAAGGCAGTTTAAATTAGAGGGAAGAACCTGGACTTGTAAGCCCAGGAGGAACGATCTCCACAAGGATGACTGCTGGTTACCATAACCAGCCTGCAAAGTTCACATTCAGATTGGAAGTCAGATTGGTCACATTTGTGCAGACACAAATTCTGTCAAATAAACATTCAGAATTTGGTGGGAGTGAGGACAAAATTTGCAGCACAGAATGTATGAGCATATTTTGGAAAAAATATATATGTTCTTTATAAACATCTGCAGACTTCCTGTGTATACCAAATAAAATAGTGATTTTGCCTTTTTGTTTTATTGATGATTAACAATATAGAAAACACATTAAATATGAAAATATGATATGAGACACAATGATGCTATTTTAGGTAATAAAATATATAACTTATGTCTATCTAGCTAGATAGCTGTAGTTTAACCTGATATTCTTCCCACAGCTAATTCACTGTCAAGCGTCTACAAAATGGGCTGAATCTATATTCACAGTACAACTTGCATGTGTTTTACAGAAGGTTAAAGACCTTAATGTTAAAGACCTTAATCTTTATTCAGGCCTGTAAGATAAAACCAACACTAACAAATTTGAAAAAAGAAAAAAAAAAAACCTCATGTAATGTTCTCCAGGTTGTTTTTTTGATGATGGAACAAAATGGGAAACCAGAACCTGATCTGGGGAAAAACAAGAGAAAAAGAACAATGATTAAAAGATAGAATGTCTTACCCTGTAGTCTCTTAAATGAGCAGATATTAGGATGCCTTGCAAACCAGATACCTAATGACCTGCAGACCTTTGAGAAACATATTCCAGATTCTGTGGAATATGGTCATATTTTTGTTCATTTATAAACAAAAAAGTAAGGAACCCAACCTGTGTGGTAAAAGATTTGAGGCTTGGCTTTGTAGTCTCCACCTTCCAGTTGGACCTCCTGCTCAGGATATTCGTGTGAAGCACCACAATTCTCTTCTCTGCAACATCGGCGAAGCACTGTTCAGCTGTCAGAACCCTTAGCTGGTCAAGCTTTGAAGAGACCATGACCAAAAGGACCAGCAAGCCAAGAATGCCTGATAGAGGTAAAAGCGATTTGTCGAGCCACAGTTCGGGAGTTGGTAAACACTTCCATTCAAAGATGGACACATCGTAGGAAAGGTTGTAGATCTTTCTGTCTTCATTGTAGGAAATACCTGCAACAGATGTTCCCATCTGCCCCAGCAACAAAGGGCAGTAGGTGAAATATGAAAACTGTCAGTAAACCAAACGTGCAAAACACTGAGAACAAGTGCTGACTTGAATTTGCTTAACCACATATGACTACAGAAGCAAAGTTCTCAGGACTGAGAGAACTTGGTGGCAATCTGAGGAAATAAGTAAATGCAGTGAGGAGAGCTCTGACTGCCCGATTGAAATTCAAGAACATGCTTCGCATAGGTTGTTTCTTACCTTCGCATTTAGGACCACAGGGACATGAAGGGGCTGTAGTTCCTCCAGCCGTGTCCTAAGAACAGTGATGACCCAGTAAAGCAGAGAATCCACTCCTATGAAGAACATCCAGGTCATAACGTGGGTCATGATTGGGATGCTAAATTTCAGCATGGCTTTTGCCTCCCTTCTCGTAATCCTGGCGGACGGAACCATGATGTAGCGTTCTGACTCCTTCCGGCTGAGCGGGAAGACGGAGGGCCTCCCCAGCAGTCGCTGTTCTTCATCATACTTCAGAAAGTTCCATGTGATGAAGATGTTGTTGTGATCTCTGTCAGAACGAAACCTTCTCAGGTACAGGGCTGTGAAGACAATCAGCAGCACAACGCCCAACGCTGGCGACACTTGTTTCACCACCAAGGACGCTTGGTTGATGGTCGCAAGTGCATTCTCAGTGGTCTCATTCAGGATCCTTTCAGCTTCAGCTATTTTATTTGTGAAGTTCTGTGAGTGCACAGTTGAATTAAATTTGAAGGATGGGTAGTAACGGCCAGAAATGTCTAGGCCTTGTATGCCTAGTTTAAGTTGGGTAGCTACCCACTTTAGCATTTGGAAATAGTTGTTGAGTGGAGACAGGTTAACATCCAGTATCTTTTCTTTTATGGTGCATAAGAGGCTCTTTGCAAGTCCCCTGAGGTTCCTCAGGGAATTCTGGATGTTCAAGAAGACCACTGCTGTCGTCCCGGCCATGGTGAGCAGATTTCTGCCCTGCTTTAAACCAATGGACATCAGCAACAGAATCCCGAAACAGCGAGCTCTCCGAGAAAGGCCCATAGCCAGCATCGCACAGAGCCAGAACACAACAGTGACAGGGACGGAGCCCGCCAAGCCATATTGGAAGGGCAGTTGAAGACCGAAGAAGAGAAGCAGTGCCAGTATGAGGCTCGTGATCAGACAAGAGATGAGCTCCATCCAGCTTGGCCTGCTCATGGCTGTATCTGAAGCACAAGTGTGTTTCACACAGGTGTACACAGGTTCACTTTTAAGTCTGAAACAGTGGGAAGAGATACGGTTCTCGAGGTGCAGCAAGAACATGATTCTGTTGTACATGGTGATTATGGTACTGTACAGAACGTTTATCTTTATCAAATTAATTGAACTAGACCATTACACGCCATGAACTGGAGCCTCACTCAATTCAAACCACTCTACAAGCTCAGTAACGACTACTGAACAGCACAACAAAACACTAAACTGTCAATTGTCAATAACGTCAACAATATTTAGCATATTTCTTCTAAATTAATGCCATCTCCTTAATACAGTACTTAATACAACAGTCGTATTTGTACTATATTTTCACCTTTCAAAGATCTTTGAAGTTTTCACCTACCTTGCATTCACACACAGAGCTCGGTTCTGCTGACACTGTGGAGTCCGGTCTTAAAAGGAAGCGTTCCATTTCCTCATTTTCTTGTGATTTTATTTTGTCAAAGTTGCAATGTTTACTCACAACGTCCAAGAGATTACTCAGACGCTGCAGCCACAACCACGGAGATGAGCTGATGAAAGAGGAAAGAACTCTGCAGAGACCACATGTCTAGAACTAGAGCTCATTTCCCTTCCCCTCACTACCAAACTGGACTAAAATCCCCCAAACATGTAACTCCATGTATTGGATTGGACGAGCAAATTATATTTTAGAGCCTCATTTTATGGTTGGTCTGGACTGGGTATTCAGATCTTACAGGACATTTTACCTTTGTTGAATTCTACTAACCATCCCATTAAGGTTCATATACAAAGAAACCTTACAGTTCATGGTAATAGTAGTAGGGGGTACTATAACTATCCTTAACCGTAACATCAAAATGAATGTATGTTTCACTATTATGTTTAGTTACATTTTTGCCTGTTAGCAGCTACTGTAAACCACAATGTCATAAGTGCAGCATTAGATTGTATTCTTATCTGTGTCACCAGGTAAGAAGCTGTTTGAACTTGCACAACCACTTATTAGTGGTTGGGGTTGTTGTGACCACTAGAACTTTCAAACACACAAGTTCAGTGTGTTATCCATTTTTTATTGTTTAATTTGAAAAATAACTTACATAAATCTCTGTACTCAACCATACTTGACCAAGACATAGCCTTGGTATGAACACATTGCACCAGAAAAGAAGAAGAAGGCATTCAAAAGGTTGTACAACATGTCTCGTTCATCGGCTGAGACATTATCCCAGTTCCACAAGGTGTTCTCTACAGATGGGTGTTTGTGTTTTCATCCAAATTCCATGACTTATGACACCTAATATGTACAATTGAAATCTGAGGAAATCTACATTATATATTCCGTGTTAGAGAGAGAGAAAACGGGATATTAACACCAAAATATAATTAAATTTACAGAGGAATAATGTCTCCATAGAGTTCTATTCAGAAATTATAACAATTAGAGTCATCTACTTCCCAGATATGAGAAGTTTTGATAATTACTAAAAATAGAAAATAAAAAATTAACTGATCTTGGCTTGTAAATAAACTAACAAAAATATATTAAATTAACTTTCTGAAAACTAAGCAAGAAAACTAAAGTTTATAAATTCATGTTGTGTGGCAAATTCCCAAATCATGCAACCTTACTCATCAACTGGGCTCCAGCAGACAGACAGTGCAACGTTTGCCTGACTGTCAGCCCAATACTGCAAAAAAGTCCATGAGATGCAGATTCAACTCAATACAAATCCAATTTGGGATCTTTTATCTGGAATGCTGGGTGGGGGGTATTATTCCATTTCCAACAGGATACAAAAATTTCCTTTTTAAATTTTTTCCAAACAATTTTAAAGAACTGTCAACAAAGTGTGACATTATTGAGTGGAATGTTTAATTCAAAATTGTAGTGTGGAAGTCTGCCTCAGTGTGGCCAAATTTTCTAAAAATTCAATTCAAGGTAAGGGATGAAACTAACATGGTTGACATGCACTGTACAAGAAACTGCAAAAATCTTGTTCTTTATTTTTTTTGTTTTTTACTTCTTCCATCTATCATCTTTATCAAAACATGCTGTGCTGTAGCACGGTGTGCCCAAGGCATGTTGCAGGAAATTCTTTTCAACATGCTTGTTAAAATCAACTGAATTCAAAATGAGGTGCGAACAAACAGAATACAAGACTGCACAAATGCAGGAACCCCTGCAAAACCACCAGAAAGACATGGGGGTGGGCGGGGCTTATCTGATGACAGCAGCGATGAAAAGTACGACAGCCACCCGGGGACAAGAGACGCAAAAAGAAACACGTACAATTTGCACATCATCTTTGTAAGGCTTCTGCCTTAATAGTGAAATAAATCATCATTTTAAAGTTTTTTCTTTACTTTCTTTTCTACATGAACAAGACTTTCTGTAAATAAATCTAAATTCTTTAAGTTCTCGGTTTGTATATGTTGTAAAAATACAGTTTAGACAAAAGAATTGTCTTTAGGATGATAAAACAGGGTTTCTCTTTTTTGAATCACAGCATTGCATTCAATCTTCATGAAAACCATGCACTAGTGAAATTTATCTTAAAAATAATAAAAATTATTGAAAATGGCTGTGATCTGTTTCATTTTGTTTTCTTAAACATTTTTTGCAGGTTGCAGTCAAGAAAATAATTTTTTATTTAAGTTTAGCTAAACATGTGTCCATGCAAATTTTTTTTAAATAATAAGAAATAAAACAAATAATAAAAACAAAGGAAGAAAAAAAGGCCCCATTTAAATGTCATACAATATCACCAGAGAAATCATTCTGCTCGATGATCAAAGTTCATCCTGACGATTTCCAATCATCACTTCTCAGTATACGATGGCGTTCTCTGTATTGCATTTAAAAATCTACAAACAGTCGCTTCTCTCAGCTAGTGTGTGCATAACTGGGGAGTGCGGGGTGATTGACGACCGTTGCCATGGCAACACGCGTTTCGGCGTTGTCTCCTCATGTCAGGTGCTCAGCGTGCCTCTCTGGGTCGGTTAGCATGGCATGACCCAGGCTTCGAGAACAAACACTGTTAGCCCGTTCACAAACAAACACATCAAACATTAAAACAAACAATGAACCAAATGCAGAGGAAAAAGAAAACTTGAAGATTTTTTTTTTGTTTCAAAAAGCAGGGCTTCTGTTGAACTCAGTGAGTGGTTTGTAGTTCAAACCCACACCCAATGGCTTCAAGTAGGACTAAACACCAGTCCATTTCCACTTTCCGTCTTCTGCCTGTTCCCCGTCTGTAGGGGGCGTTCTTCATGCACGATGTGTGCGAGGTTTCAGGTTATATTTATTTACTTATTATTATTATTTTTCTTCTTATCATCTTTTCTTTTTTTTTTTGCGAGCAAACACAGGACCGCTTTTTATTTTCACCCCTAAGAGACGAGCTCAGAAGACACGACACCAAGCATGCAGTGTGTTACGGGCATTGGGGGGGGCGCGACCCGCCGCCAATCTCAAAGTCCTGCCCACTTGCTGCTACAACAACGCTACCGCTCAGCTCACCGCTATGAGCGACCAAATGGCCCGGACCCACTGTCCAAAGATGATTGGGAAGCTCTTCTAGTTAAAGGGGCCAATGTTGGGTCCACCAATGAAGAAGGAGGAAAGAGCTTGAACCAGCCAATCACCATGTTGGACAAGTCCAGCTCGTCTAAAAGTATCTGGACGGCTCCCATAAATGATTTATGGTCCATGCGCCCATAGTCTCCCCACACGATGATCTGGTGGGCAGAAAGAAAAAAGAAATAGCTTTCGATCTTTACAAGGCAAAATCAGTGTTCATTACAGAAAAGATATCCAACCAAAGTGTTAACAGAATAGGATATGAGCTGTCCAGGGTCGTTCCCTCGAACGAGTCCTCCAGGATGGACATGTGGCTCACCTGTAAGACCTTTCCTCCTGGACTCTCCTCGAATGACAGCTGCTGCTGGTACAGAGGGTCCAGGGTTTTGCGTGCCACCTTTGTTTTCTTTTTGGCTATGCATGCTCCATTCTCCAGAAGATAGACTTTCACGTAAGGGGCTGGACAAAAGTAGATGGGGTTTGGCAGGATTTAGCTACAGATGGGGGTTTTGGTAGGACACCGTTGGTGCCATTGGTGCATTGAGCAGAGATCTTACCTGGCAGTGATTTGGATCCTGGTTTCCCTACAAGGCCTCTGGCCCGAATAACCTCCACCTCCAGAGCTCCTTTCTTCTCCACCATTCCGATCTGAATGTCACCTGTAAGCAATAATGAATCCAGTGTCACGTGGGTGTCATTCGATTTTTGTGAATGTGGGAATTGTGGGAATTTTACTTTCGTCAGTGCAGGCGTCTAATCAGTGAGGTGATGGAGCCGTATCTGTATATTAAGGGCTCTATTTTTGCCGCTTACCCATCGGAGGTGTGGCCAAAGTCTGCCGGCCCACGAGCTGGGCAGGGCCTAGTCCATCCAGGAAGTCACTGAACTGGCTGTCTGAGGACAGTCGCACACCCGGGAAAATAAGGCTGCAATAGAAACAACTTGCTAAAGACTCTTGGGTAAAGACCCTTGTGAAGATCCTGAATAAATGCACTCGCGTTGTATGAGAGTGTGCGTGTGTGTGTGCGTGCGTGCTACTTACTTTCCTTCAGAGCTGAAGCTATTCATGCTGCCGTCGGTGGACTCGCGGCTGGCCTGCCGGGTCATTCTGTTCCTCATCTCCACGGCCAGGCCCGTCTCCGTGCTGCGCTGGACTGTACTACGCAGCTTCTTTCCACCTGCTTCTGCCGAGGAACGCAGGAACAGCAAGAGAGTGAGTGAATCAGGACAGCATCTGTCTCCCGAGACAAAGGAGCAGTTCTTCGCGCCATACAGAGTCAAGCCCAAACCAGCAGCCCTCTGTAGCTCGCCAGTCACCGATGGGCCTGTGGCTTATACCATGCAGCACAGCAGAACAAGTAGAACTCCATAGGAACCAAATGAAAGAGCAGGATGTTCCGACAGTGACACACACACACACACACACACACACACACACACAGGCCAGAGCTCATGTTAGGTGACAGACTTGTCATCTGCACATCAGAGCTTCCGAGACACTCTGCGTCTTCCCACAGACGCACACCTGCACAACGTCCTGTTTCACCCTCTGTTGCCACAGCACCTGCTGGGCATTCACACCGAGTCACGCCACCACCCGCCGTGCCACCCGCCACCCGCTTCTCAAAGACCTCCGTCCCAGACGCACGTGTGTCGTGATAGGACTGCACCTCACGCACATCCACAGCAGCATTTCAGCCATTTTATAGTATCCTTCTAACATTCCAGTTTTTCAATGAATAATTTAGCAGGGCGGGCACTGCAGGTAACCCGAGCGAAGACATCCCACCACAGAGAGATACATGGTGATCTTAAACAGCATATCCCACGCCTGGCATCTTGCTCACGACAGGATGAAAATGCCAAACGGGCGACGTTTTACGAGTATGTCGGGTGTCATCTGGAAGAGATCCTTCCTGTAGCCTTTCAGGCTAAATCCCAGGTGCAATGAATATACGCGTACTGATCAGGTCCCTCTCGTACTGCTGGGGACTTAAACACCGGAGGTAAACACTGCTGGCCATGACGAATAGAATTTCTGAAGACTACATTCGAAAAATTACACATAAAAAGGTTTAAAAGTAAAAAATTGAAAGATTTTGTTGCATTCATATCAAAATATGGGTGCATACTCAATGATTTATGCAACTTTGAACATGTCTGTCAGATGATTAATGGATGTTTAATATGAACTCATTAACATAAACAAACCTGTTATTGTAGCTTGAGCTTTATGTGAAGTTTTGTAACAGAGACATTGTTAATGTGTTGAAATTTAGCTATGTCTTTATAAAAGGAGAACAAATACTTTTAATACATAAAAAATGCATTGTGACAAAATGGTCTATAATAAGGATTCCATGACAACCACACATACAGAAACACACACACACACACAGATGCAGGCAGACATACACACACCCAGACATACAAAAGCACTTGCACAGTCATGTATATAAACACACACACATTCCTTGTGCCCTGGATCAGAGTTGCTGAGCCCAGAACAATTCATCTACATTCACTGTCCACCCACTACCTGTCCAGTCTCCCCGGTTGTCCACAGACTGACCCTCCAGTGACACCAGCGACACAAACAAACTCTCTGTGGCCTCTGGACTAATTATCCCTCAATTACAAGAGTCTCCTAATGACCTCTGAAAGATAACTACTTCCAAATCTCATCTGCAGGAGGAAGTGTCTATCGGGTGAGCCTTACTGATGATGACTGTATCTTTGATCATATCTGACCAGGCGGAGGATGCCTGGCTGGGCTGCTGAGAGAGGACGGGGAGTTATGACATCGTTTGTTACTGAGAGAATAAAAGATTCAACCTGGACTTGGAGAGCTCTGAAACAGCCTACTCTTAAGATTACTTTAGATTAAGATTCTCCCAACAGATCTGGTTTAAACAAGATTAAAAATGCTACTCCAACTAATATCCATGAGATTATGAGCTCACTGGTGTATTAATAATGCCGAGAAGCAAGAGAGCAAGAGAGAGAGAGAGGAAAAAGAAAGAGGGACAGAGAGAGAGAGAGAGAGAGAGAGAGGGAAAGAGAGAGAGAATGTTAGAAGCTTCAAGGTCAGAATACAGCCTTGCGTGCTCTTTCGATGCAAGCCACCTTGAGTGAAGCTGCAACACTGAACCACTATCATCCAAAGTCATCACGCACATTTCATATTTCATTAATTTAATTTCATTAAAGGGACAACACACACATTTAATCAGCTACTATTCTAAACAGCAGCACATGCATAATTCCTGCAACACAACGCTACTGCAACACAACGCTTGCATGCTAAGGACTGCAGAGGCTACAAACCCGGACACTGCAAACAATGTTCTAGAAAACTGGGTTTTCAAACTGAAAGTGCAGAATCACTGAGAAGAAATCACATCAAAAGGCATCTATGTCTAACTAAAGCACAATGCACACCCCCCCCCCCCCCATAAGCACATTGTAACATTTCTCCAATACAAGCAGACAAGCGAGACATTATCATGTGACCCCATCTGCTCCCAGACCCCCCCCCCCCCCCCACACACACACACACACACACCTGCGGTCTGTCTCACAAACCACCCCACACAGCCCCTGTCCAATGCTCGTCCCATTCGCACCGTGGCAGTCTGCGCCCCCCCTCGCCCCCCCCCCCCTCACCTCCGTCCTCCTCGTCGAAGGAGTTCATGCAGGGGAAGTAGACGGCCAGCGCTTCGAAGGACGCCGACAGGCTGAGCCGGCTCTGGGAGCGCTGCATGCGGCCCCCGCCCCCCCCTGCCCCGCTCTCCTGGCTCTGCCGCCCCATCTGGTCCTGCTGACTGAGGGCTCGGACGCCTCGCGCTGGACCTCCCGGACGCACTGGGTCAGGGGTGAGAACCGAGGCCCATAGACGCTAGCGCGGACACGGGCGGTCGCTCTCCTTCTGGTGGATGGGGCCTCTCGGCAGGTGAGGAGACCTCCTAGCTCGAAGAGGGGTGTCTGGCGGAGGCAGGCACCTGGTGGCGTTTGTGTGTGTGTGTGTGTGTGTGTAAGCAAGGTCCCCTGGCATGCAGCAGTGGAGAACGCTTGGAGTCTCCGCTCAGCGTTTGGTGAAGAGAGGCTATCGTCTCTTCTCAGCTTCTCTGCCTTCTCTAGCACACGCACGCACACACACACACATATAGCAGGGGGAGGGGAGAGAGCCCCCCTCCTCCCCTCCTCCCTCAGCCAATCAGAGGATGCGCTGTGGATGAGCATCTCGAATGGTGCTCCGACCGCATGAGCTCTACCCAGAGATACAGCAGGAGTGTGTGTGCATGTGAGTGTGTGTGTGTGTGTGTGTGTGCATGTGAGTGTGTGCGTCTGTGAGAGTGTGTGCGCGTTTGCGCATGTGTGTGTGTGTGTGCATATGAGTGTGTGTGTGTGTGTGTGTGTACACATTATGAGTGTCAGCATCTTTCCTGCAGCCAGACTAGCCACAGGCTGCATGCCAGTCACTCACAGTTCACGTGCTGAGCAAACACACTTACACACACACACACACACACACACACACACACACACACACACACACACACACACACACACACACACACACACAAAAGGTGTGAACACCCCCCCCCCCCACCTACTTATCTTTTCTTCTCTTCTCCTGACAAACACAGTTGTCTGTTTTTCTCCCTATAATTACAAACCTCTCACCTCGTCCTTTTCCCAATCCATCATCTCCAGTTGTGTGTGCTGGCCAGTCCAGTTGTGTGTGCTGGCCAGTGTGGGCACTAGCAGCACCCACCCCACGGGGCCCCAGGGCCCCGGAGCCCCGTCAGGGATCCTGCACTACTCTCAGCCTCTATTTACAGCTCGGGCTTCCAAAAGAAAAGACAAAAGACAAATCAATGATGCTCCTATTGTATCCCAGCCTGAGGAAGGACTTAATAATACATTCTTGTTTAAAGCGGAAGCAGCCGTTTTGAACGCACTTTGGGGAAACGGAATGGCGATTGTTTCTGTGTATTCCTACTTCATCAGTGAGGGCAGGTGCTCCAGACGTCGGGACACATTGATTCCTTGAGAAGGCCAAAGCCTGTTGGGTAATTATGACCTTTGCACTAAGCAGTACTCACTGTGAATGTGTTAAGGGGACCTTCAGCACCGCATGAAGATGCTTTATAACCACACAAGACATTATATAAATGTCATGTGTGATGTGACGTAATACTTCAGTGTAACAAAATTACAGCTGCATAAATACATAAATGAAAGGTATCCTAATTCACTTCAGTTTTAACAACAAATACATAAATATCAACACGGATACTACTGTATCACTCCCTTACTGACACTGCAGACTACAACAGAACTAAACTTCAGGACTCTATACGCGAATATGACTTCTTTAAGCAACTTACACACACAGAACACATCACAGCATAGTTTTCATATTTAAAACGGATGCAGCTGGTTTGAACACATCTCGCCTTGTCTCGAATTTGTAGTTCCACTATGACCTATTATAACTCCACTGGGCTGGGAAACAGCATGGTTGGGGGAGGGGCATAGCACAGGGGGCGGGGTAAAGGGGAGGGGGCGGTCCGGGAGGGAATGTTAGACAGGCTCGGGCATCCCTGGAGTAAAACGGCAGCGGTGACAGGCCTCGTCAAACTGGAACTAGACACAGCAATGTTCTCTCACTGGCTGTGCTCCACTTTGAGGGCATCTGAGAAGAACAGGGAGTAATAACTTCACTTTTGGATGACGCTGTAAGGTCACCTCCGTGGACTCGTAGAACACAGTATGACCACTGATACAGCTTCAGACAGCACATCTGGATGGCGGGGGGGGGGGGGGGGGGATGTGAGCGAGGGAGGGGTACGCTTACTATTTGTGTGGTAAATTCAGGCAACTCCAGCTGAATGGAGGGGAAACGCTAACAGGCAGCATGGTGGTTAGCATACTTACCTCCTGGGTCTCGGCTTCGTGTCTGTATCTGGGTGGAGTTCTCATGTTCTCCCTGTGGGTCTCTGAGAGACCCTCTCACAAAAACATGGAGATTAGGTAAAAAAAAAAAAAACTGTATCCCCTAAAAAATGAAACCTTTTGTGTGGAAGAGTGTATGCCCACCGGGGCTGTGTTCCTCTCCCTCTACCTGATGCGGTCCTCCAGGGGCCTGTGTGTACGCGGTTGGCTGCTGCCTTTAACCAGTGTTTTGACTTTAAACTGTTCTTGATACTGAGAAAGGTGCTGTGCGAGTCATTTAAATTCATTAGGGAAGTTCTGTTCAAACTTCAAAGAGGCCCAGTACCTGTGTACGTCCTGCCGTACGTGGACGTCCTCAAAGATAGTGAGTCACTACCAAGCGTTGACAAGAATTGGCACGTTGTGGCACATGACCGTGTGTGTGTGTGTGTGATGAAGACCACAACCACAAAAGAGAAAGAGGAAGAGCGAATATGTCATCGTGTCGTCACTGGTTGGTTCTTAAGGCTTACGCTGCAGGTGGACCCCAACACTAACCTCTCTAACACAACAGCGGGCATTTCAAAGCTTAAATTCTCCACTCTAATTTAATCATTACCTAAATGAACTCAAAGTGTGCTCATCTTGGACAGGCACATTTCAAAGGTCAAGTATTGAGTGTGTCAAGCGCAAAAGATAAAATCAAAAGCAAATGTCAAGCGTGTGGCATTACGACATGGAGGCCAAGGAGTTACGGGGAATGTCATTTCTGCTTTTGTCATTCCAGCGAGTGAGTGGGCAGGGCAGGGGCGTGGACACACACTTCCCCGTGTCATTCCACGAGTGAGTGGGCAGGGCAGGGGCGTGGACACACACTTCCCCGTGTCATTCCACGAGTGGCCTTCGTGTTAAAGGCATAGATGCACGCACGCACGCGCACACACACACACACACACACACACACACACACACACACAGCACATCCTGTAGGAACACAACCAGACTGCAGTTTGAATCTTTAATTGTTTATCCTGGCCTTAAAGTCCCATCTGTAAAGCCCCTCGTCACTCTGCCGGTGTTAAACCAGCAGCGATTACAAGCCCTAAACACTTCACATGCAGAACTGTTCTCATCCTCTTTATTACAGGCCTCTTTGCCGCAGTAACTCACGGCTGCCTAACCACCTCCACATACCCGCACATTATAAAGATGACTTCAGGGGTGGGGTTAAATGAACACTGTATTGGATTTCCAGGGTCGGCTAACTCCACCTGATCCTCACACGGAATAATATTGATTGACACAGTTATACGTTCAGGAAGCCGGCTACAACAACGGCATGATGTAATGGGAAGAAGCAGGAAGGGTCTCTTCTCCACCTCGATGTATGTAACTGACCCATATCAACTTACTCAATGCACAACGACCCATGAAACGGGTTGATCGGAAGGGAAGATTCTGGTCACACAAAAATGAAAGAGGTGCTCCTCATAAACAGGAGAAAAGTGTCAAAGCTATTACAGTGATATGGATTGTATTTTCCTGATTTAAGAGAAAAGTGAATCAGATCTTAACGGTCAGCTTTAAAAAAAAAATCCCTACAATGACTCTAAACATGACTCACATCCCAGTATATCTGATGAAGAGGTACTCAGTCCATGACTAAATCATCTTAAAACATGAATTGATGTTTTTTTTTTTTTTTTAACATCTTAGCGGTTTAGCTAATACAAAATCACTGAAATGGCTTCTGAATGTCACTTGGGTGTTTTGGCACCAGACGCTGTGAGCTATGAGTTTAAAGAGAGATGATTCAGATGGCAGCAATGAACCAGTACCCAAGACGTCTCAGCACAGCGTGCCGTGATGACAACAGTCGTAAACGGACAGTAAAACATACGGGGGTCAAAGCCAGACAACAAAACAACAATGGCAAAGTAAACCAAAACAAAATAACAACATTAACAACACGAGCATGCGTGTGTGTGTGTGTGTGTGTGTGTGTGTGTGTGTGTGTGTGTGTGCGTGCATGATGACTAATGAGGCCTCAAATGCATGGCTCCGGGTGTGTGGATAAACACGCGTTAATGGAGCCAGCCTGCCGTGTTTACATCCTGTCCTGATCCTGCACGGCACGGCTGGCTTGGGTTCCATCATCCCCACCTACCACCACCCATCCCCCTCCAACACCCCCCAAACCCCCACCCACCCCCCTCCACCACCACCGCACTACGCGGCCGCGTGAGATGACTCGGGGGCTTTGGGACGATGGCCTGCCCCGCGTGGCCGCTCCAACACCACACATAACATATAATATAATAATCTCAGGGCTGCGTGACCCACCACAGCTTGGCGTGAGAACAGAGGCGAACGTGCGTCTGGTGGTGACAACAGTCTCCTTCATAGTTGCAATGTGGACAAATGGTGTGAAAACCACAAACAAATTTGTTAGGCAAACAAATAAATAGACAAACTCCCTATGTGAACCCAAGCTAAATTTCATAATAAACACTGATCAGAAGTGACTAAGAGAGTGACAACACTGAGACAAAGACACACACACACATACACACACACAGAGCAAACAGCAGACTTCCCCTACAAATAATATCTGAATGAGGAAATCATCAAAGAGGAACTATTTAAACATGTGAACCCCTTTTTACAAAATACAGAAGTGGACCGTCACGGCATCAGGAGCAGCATGTGCAGGATGACGCAGCGAGGTCCTGCCGACAGAATCAGTCCCAGTCGTAAATGAGACGATGTGGAGACATTCAACAGGCTCGCGAGACAAAGACCAGAGCGTCCTCAGGATCTTCCCAGAAATGCTGCTTCGATCCTCTGAAGTCCCAGACACTCTGGCTGGCGAGCAACAGTTGAGGTTCAGCAGAACCTCTGAAAGGAATGAGGTTAAGGGTCGCGTGGCGTTAAAAGCACACACCTGAAAGGGTCAGGGGTCTTAGGTTAAGGGTCGCGTGGCGTTAAAAGCACACACCTGAAAGGGTCAGGGGTCTGAGGTTAAGGGTCGCGTGGCGTTAAAAGCACACACCTGAAAGGGTCAGGGGTCTGAGGCATTTATCAATCACTTTACTGTAGGCTTGAAACCTGTGATCTCTCAACACGATCATGTGTACACTGTATAAAAGTTTTTTGGGACCACACAAACAAACACACACACGTGCATGCACACACACACACACATTAGACACATTTGCAGTGAAATTAGTACACACACATACTCATCTTAAAGAATGTACATACCACTGTTAAGATTCTGAATAATTCCTGTAAAGAATGATTCTGTCCCAGTAACACTTCAATAAGACGTTTTTCATTTATTAAAAAATAATCTTAAGAGAAGACTTCATAGCAACTTAAGGGTTCAAACCACAACAAGCTGCAGCCGTCAGTGGGCTGCCACGTGCTGCAGGGGCTAACAACGGACCAGAACCTCGGCTGTTACACTTTTCTGCCCTAATGAACATTTCTCTAGCCCTTCGTGGTGCCATTAGCCAAGACACTCACTCAAACTTTCAGTTTTTACACTGTTAAGATGTTCTGCAGCGTACGCTGAACAAACACCTCAGCTGTCAACTCGGATGTGCTGTGCGGTTCTCACAAGTCCGAGCGGCTGCTGCTCACCATGAAGGGAAACCAGTTCCACCAGTTCAGGTTTCATCCTCATTCTAAATGTATCCAATTGATTTACAGCAGTAATGTAGTGTGTGTTCTCAGCTGACATGGAGCGTGTGGTACAGGAGTGAACTGGTGAGCACACTTAAGTGTGTGATGGGTTCCTGCCAAGTGTCTGCTGCGTTTGAGGAGTGTAGCAGTTAGAAAGAAAACATCAAATGTAGCTAAAAAAAAAGCAGGACATGACAAACACCTGGACAAAGATGTTTAGCTAGATTGTAAACCTTAGATCGTGTGAGATGCACAAGCTGATTAATCACACAGATGACTCCTGTTACCCTCTTCCAGTCCCAGACCAAAACACATCTTAATGAAGAATCCTCACTCATTCCTGTCCATATTACAACTCAAAACTCTGGAGAGCAGGACTGCACCATGATGGTCGTACCGGAGCAGTCTGATGTCACTTCCAGACCTTTCCCGTTACTATGAAGCCACGCGGACTCTCTGTTCCCATCTAATGTTCCCATCTCAACAGCAGGCCCCCACCACCAAGACAAAACCACCTAGAAAACAAACTGAAGGACCTCGGCAAGATTACCCCCCCCCCACTAGGGAATGCAGGACAGGGCGGCATTAGCCTCAGCAGGGGAAGATCCAGAGAGGAGGTGTAGGGAGGAGGTGTAGGGAGGAGATGTAGGGAGGAGGTGCAGGGAGGAGATGTAGGGAGGAGATGTAGGGAGGAGGTGTAGGGAGGAGATGTAGGGAGGAGGTGTAGGGAGGAGGTGCAGGGAGGAGGTGTAGGGAGGAGGTGTAGGGAGGAGGTGTAGGGAGGAGATGTAGGGAGGAGGTGTAGGGAGGAGATGTAGGGAGGAGGTGTAGGGAGGAGGTGTAGGGAGGAGATGTAGGGAGGAGGTGGTGTAGGGAGGAGATGTAGGGAGGAGGTGTAGGGAAGAGGTGTAGGGAGGAGATGTAGGGAGGAGGTGTAGGGAGGAGATGTAGGGAGGAGATGTAGGGAGGAGATGTAGGGAGGAGGTGCAGGGAGGAGATGTAGGGAGGAGGTGTAGGGAGGAGGTGTAGGGAGGAGGTGCAGGGAGGAGATGTAGGGAGGAGGTGTAGGGAGGAGATGTAGGGAGGAGGTGTAGGGAGGAGGTGCAGGGAGGAGATGTAGGGAGGAGGTGTAGGGAGGAGGTGTAGGGAGGAGGTGTAGGGAGGAGGTGCAGGGAGGAGGTGCAGGGAGGAGATGTAGGGAGGAGGTGCAGGGAGGAGATGTAGGGAGGAGGTGCAGGGAGGATGTGTAGGGAGGAGGTGTAGGGAGGATGTGTAGGGAGGAGGTGTAGGGAGGAGATCCAGGGAGGAGGTGTAGGGAGGAGATGTAGGGAGGAGGTGTAGGGAGGAGATGTAGGGAGGAGGTGTAGGGAGGAGGTGTAGGGAGGAGATGTAGGGAGGAGGTGTAGGGAGGATGTGTAGGGAGGAGGTGTAGGGAGGAGATCCAGGGAGGAGGTGTAGGGAGGAGATGTAGGGAGGAGATGTAGGGAGGAGGTGGTGTAGGGAGGAGATGTAGGGAGGAGGTGTAGGGAGGAGGTGTAGGGAGGAGATGTAGGGAGGAGGTGTAGGGAGGAGGTGTAGGGAGGAGATGTAGGGAGGAGATGTAGGGAGGAGGTGCAGGGAGGAGATGTAGGGAGGAGGTGTAGGGAGGATGTGTAGGGAGGAGATGTAGGGAGGAGATGTAGGGAGGAGGTGTAGGGAGGAGGTGCAGGGAGGAGATGTAGGGAGGAGGTGTAGGGAGGAGATGTAGGGAGGAGATGTAGGGAGGAGGTGTAGGGAGGAGGTGCAGGGAGGAGATGTAGGGAGGAGGTGTAGGGAGGAGGTGTAGGGAGGAGATGTAGGGAGGAGATGTAGGGAGGAGGTGTAGGGAGGAGGTGCAGGGAGGAGGTGTAGGGAGGAGATGTAGGGAGGAGATGTAGGGAGGAGGTGTAGGGAGGAGGTGCAGGGAGGAGATGTAGGGAGGAGGTGTAGGGAGGAGGTGTAGGGAGGAGGTGCAGGGAGGAGGTGCAGGGAGGAGATGTAGGGAGGAGGTGCAGGGAGGAGATGTAGGGAGGAGGTGTAGGGAGGAGGTGCAGGGAGGATGTGTAGGGAGGATGTGTAGGGAGGAGGTGTAGGGAGGAGATCCAGGGAGGAGGTGTAGGGAGGAGATGTAGGGAGGAGGTGTAGGGAGGAGGTGTAGGGAGGAGATGTAGGGAGGAGATGTAGGGAGGAGGTGTAGGGAGGATGTGTAGGGAGGAGGTGTAGGGAGGAGATCCAGGGAGGAGGTGTAGGGAGGATGTGTAGGGAGGAGATGTAGGGAGGAGGTGTAGGGAGGATGTGTAGGGAGGAGGTGTAGGGAGGAGATCCAGGGAGGAATGGAGAGAGGAGCCAGGCCATCTCCCCCTCCGGCCGCCCCATACATCATCCTGCCTGCGTGTTCGCTCCTGCGGCCCTGCTGAGACTAATTAGAGCCCCGCGGACGCTGGAGTGCTGCGTGAAGATGTCTGCTCAGGGATAAGATGAATTATCGTTATCGCCATCTCAGCCAGTGTGTCTGCCTCATAAGCAGAACGGGAAGTGTGTGTGTGTGTGTGTGTTCACACCACAGAACAGAACTATACCACCCATCATCTAAACAGTATCTAAAAGAGGGTGACAGTAGGCAAACGAGGGCTGGGGGAGGGGTATTTGGAGCAAGTGCAACAAGCATGAATTGCCATGGCGACATGAATCTGTGTTGTCTCATGCCATGGTGAGCTTGAGTTCTGGCTCGGCTGTTTTCACAGGGGTTATCCGTTTCTGAGACACCAACAATGTCTCAATGCCGCTCCCGTTACTCACACACTGGAGTTAAAAGAAACACCTTTCGGTGAGTGAGAAGATCCACATGAATGTGTCTGCTCGGGTGCTGTGTTTAACTTTCTGCGAGACATGAAATAGCCGGGCTGAAAAGCCTCTGAGCTACCACACGTGAAGCGTCGGGCTGTGAGTCCCGCTGGGCTCTCTCCCGCTGGGTCGGACCGGTTCCGACCAGTTCTGGGACATGGCTTGAACCAGTTCAGAGAGCTGGAACAGGACACTTGTCACCGAGTCGTCATCCACAGAGCTTACAGGCTGTAATGACCTGTATGAAGAAAGCTTGTGAACTTTGTCAAAGTCGCACACCGTGCTATGCTGCTGTGGTTCTGGTAGGACTGACGGTGGACCGTGATATCGGCACCAGCGCGGTGACTACGCGGTGTGAAACCTGAGCTGCAACAGAACTCCGAACACTCTCTCTTCGCAACGCAGCATCTCTGGCCATCTAAGGACTACGGGTCCTTACAGGGTCATCTTCCTCCCTCTCCCCACACACGAAAACCCGACCATGAAGGAAACGGAGCAGCCCAGCGCGTTTTTCGGTGCATGGGGGTCTCGCCACACTTCACGCCAGTCCGCCACACACAGAAAGGCAAACCAAAAATGAGAAGAAGGTCACCGAAGAGGTCTCGTTTACACTTACAATGGTTATGTAATTAAGACATGACATGTTCATCAGTCATTTCATTGTTTAAAGCGAGAGCTGCTTGTATTTTGGTATTACGTTGACGGCATCAGCATGAATGATGAGGCTGGAGGTGAGGAGCAGTGTTTCGGCTGGTGTGAGGGCGAGCAGACGTAGCCAGTTGTAGTGAGAACAGCCAAAAGCACGTGTTGTTTACTTCAAGCCTGAGAGCCCAGACACTAAGACTCTCGGCAGGCTTTAATGCAACGGTGAGAATTAGCAGCAGTGTGTGTGTGTGTGAGAGAGAGAGAGAGAGAGAGAGAGAGAGAGAGAGAGAGAGAGAGAGAGAGAGAGAGAGAGAGAGAGATGACAAGTTCAGTGTGCAGGAACCCTGCGAGTTCTCAGAGACTATCCTAAAGAACGTTAGCAAGGTCACACCAGGCAGAGATGAGATTACATCCATAAACCAATCCACAACCAATATCAAGGGCAATAATATCACTTTACCACTTCTGATGACCCAACAGAGGAGACGTAAGAGGCCTATGCTTGCCCTCCCCAGCAAACCACACACACTCTCCATTTACCATGCAGTGAGTCACACGATACTTAGGCATAAATTCCACTATGAAAGTAAATATATACATTATAATGATGTCATTGCCTTTAGCACCATTTTACTGGAAGTAATTCTAAGAGGTACTAAAGGGAAGCTTAGCGTACTGCATAAAATGATGGCAGTCTTGAACTATTTGTGTCTTATGGATATTACGGTAGCCGTTTTAAACTTTTTGAGGGGTGTTATAAAGAATGTCTAATATTTCAGACTTGTAGAAAACACATTGGGTCAAAATAAACACAATAATTCTCGTGAAAATTATGGAAGAGAAGCTTGATTGACACCTGATCCCACAGGTTGTGTCATCAAAGACAAATTAGCGCAAACCACAGGTGCTATGGGACTCTTTGTACTATGAAGATTGGGACTCGGGTTAACATGGCTAGACACTGAAGCAGCTGAACTTCTGTGCTCTCATGCATGAGATATTAGCCTACAATACGTCAGTAAAGGTCAGTGACATCATGGACCAGACAATGTAACCAAATGGGAGGTCATCACAGGAAAACAAGAATCACAGAAACATATGATTGAAACATATAACATCAGAACAAAGAGAAGGAGGAAGTTTTACCTTCTGGACTTTGTGTGGGTTTCATCAGTAAGTGTCAATTGGCTTAATGTGTTTAGAATTTGAATCTGTTCCAATTTTCCAAGGTTAACAGTCTTCCTCTCCCAGTACAAAATGGCCAAGGTTCAGAGATGTTCTGGGGCACTGAGGCCCCGTCCACACGACAACGCCGAGACCGGAGTTTTCAAAAGTCTCCACCTTGGAAGGCGTTTTCAAAAACCTCCGTTTTCGTGTGGACGGGAGGCTAAAACGGAGACAAAAACCTCCGTTTTTAAAAACCTCCGGTGTCGTGTGGACGGAGATATTTTTGAAAACGGAGACAAAAACCTGTTTTTAAAAACCTCCGGCATCGTGTGGACGGGAGGCTAAAACGGAGACAAAAACCTCCGTTTTTAAAAACCTCCGGCGTCGTGTGGACGGGGCCTGAGAATACCTGTCTGTAAAGCCATGCCTGTGAGATGTTCCAGAACACAGATTATTCCTGTCAAGACTTATACCATTAAACCTGCATACATACTGTGTGAATCATCCTAAAATAGAGACATTTTAATCCCAAGCATAGCAAAGGAGTACAATCTTCCATTCCTGTCTCTCTGTTTGGTTTTTGGCAGTCCAAATTTATCTAACCCTATAGCCTTGGATTAGAATGTTCCGGAATAACATTCTTAGCCACATACTCACCGCAGCTGCTAAGAACAGCTCATTCTTCAGATGTTAAAACAATCTAATCCTTAACTACACGAACTAGAAAACATACATTTTCGACAAAAATAAATTCAATGGCTCCATCCATAATTGAGTTCTTCCATACTACATAGTACTTGCAAACCGTACACAGGAATGAGTAGTGTGTTTGAATTTTTATAAAAGGTTTCAAGTAAAAATACTATGGTAATGTACAAGCCAATATAATGAGCTGTTTTAGAAAAACGTAATAGTGAAATAAATAAACAACACTTTGATTCCCACTCGGCTGTAACTGCAGAATTAAAATGTGCAGCCGGCTTCTGTTTTTCACATTTGTTAATGATTTTCAAGCGTTGTAAAAACGCTGCAAGACATTTCAGTCTGTGCCTGTCAATTCAAACGTTTTCCTCAGGGGTCATTCGACTGTAACAGAAAAGTCACGTGACTGCAGTAAGATGGCAGACATATTGTATCCGAGGTTGTGTGCATGCTGCAATCTCGTGTACTTTACTGGTTGAGCAGTGCGTACTAATCTAATGTAGTGCGTTCTGGTTAAGGACGCCATTTTGGATGCAGCTAATCATGAATAAAACTCATAAAAAGTTTTAAAAAGCCAGAGGAGCAGTTTGCTATTACACTGTTACCCCAACCCCTGCCACGAGAAAGGCTTGTGCTGATACTCTCATCCAACCTACATTAGGTGAACCTCTTCAACTGAGTCTCCAGATGGGGGAGGGGGTATTGGAGTAGATCGACTACTATAAAGAAGTTAGCGTCCAAGGGTTTTACGGCTCTGCCTGGTTCAAATGAACATCGTAGGATGACGGCTCAAATGATGCCCCAATGTCCCCCATATATGGTGATACAGAGACAAGAGAAAGCCAGTACTTGAACACGTTTGCCTTGAATCGTATTTTAGCTGCGCAACCACCCCCCCCCCCCCCCCCCCACCCCAACACACACACACACACACACACACAGACAAAGAAGCATATAAATCATCTACAGATATGGACGGTCTTGTACTGTAATACTATAGAAGACAGAGCCCTACAGCTGCCTCTGTGTAAGAGTGTAATATGTCTTATTCTGTGCATGCTTTTTACGGAGTGTGTATCTAAATAAAGCTTGCTGCTATTAATAAAGTTCTTGGTCCATACGGGCCTGGCTAGCTCTTAGCTGTGTGGCTGTATTAATAATCAAACAACGGAACTGTCCCAATGTCCATAAACACTATAAAAATAGCCAAGGACTGCATTTGACCACCAAAGCACTTCGCCTCATGGAACACGGCTCCCTGCACTGCTCCCTGGACCTCCTGGACACATGGGAGAAGATGTGTGACAGATGGAGAAAAGAGGTGTGAAGTGGCAGTAAGCTCTTGCCTAAAGGACCCTGAAACAGTTCTTCACTAAATGACTCTGAAACAGCTCTTCCCTAAATGACTCTGAAACAGTTCTTCCCTAAATGACTCTGAAACAGTTCTTCCCTAAAGGACCCTGAAACAGCTCTTCACTAAATGACTCTGAAACAGCTCTTCCTTAAATTACTCTGAAACAGTTCTTCCCTAAAGGACCCTGAAACAGCTCTTCCCTAAATGACTCTGAAACAGTTCTTCCCTAAATGACTCTGAAACAGTTCTTCACTAAATGACTCTGAAACAGTTCTTCCCTAAAGGACCCTGAAACAGCTCTTCCCTAAATTACTCTGAAACAGTTCTTCCCTAAAGGACCCTGAAACAGCTCTTCCCTAAATTACTCTGAAACAGTTCTTCCCTAAAGGACCCTGAAACAGTTCTTTCCTAAATGACCCTGAAACAGCTCTTCCCTAAATTACTCTGAAACAGTTCTTCCCTAAATTACTCTGAAACAGTTCTTCCCTAAAGGACCCTGAAACAGTTCTTCCCTAAATGACTCTGAAACAGCTCTTCCCTAAAGGACCCTGAAACAGCTCTTCACTAAATGACTCTGAAACAGTTCTTCCCTAAAGGACCCTGAAACAGCTCTTCCCTAAATGACTCTGAAACAGCTCTTCCCTAAAGGACCCTGAAACAGCTCTTCCCGAAAGGACACTGAAACAGCTCTTCCCTAAATGACTCTGAAACAGCTCTTCCCTAAAGGACCATGAAACAGCTCTTCCCTAAAGGACCATGAAACAGCTCTTCTCCAAAGGACCCTGAAACAGCTCTTCTCCAAAGGACCCTGAAACAGCTCTTCTCCAAAGGACTCTGAAACAGCTCTTCTCTAAATGACCATGAAACAGCTCTTCTCTAAAGGACCCTGAAACAGCTCTTCCCTAAAGGACCATGAAACAGCTCTTCACTAAAGGACCCTAAATCAGCTGTTCCCTAAAGGACCCTGAATCAGCTGTTCCCTAAATCTCCTTGAGCACCCCGGGGATTTAGACACATGGCACCATGATAAGAGTGAGTCAATGGGATAAAAATGTAAAAGCTGTTTTTTTTAAACCACTATATGTACTACAACAGCAAGTCAGTCTGGACACACCCCCCCCCCCCCCCCAACCACCTGTAATCTTGCACATTATGCATGTGTGAGGAATGTATCAAGGAAAAACAGCATTTCAGACTTGCCCACTGGATGAAAATATGCATATTTAATACAAAGAAGGAGCTAGACAAAGAGGAAGAATGACAAGGCAACAGGGCAAGGGATATGACAGCAAGAGAGGAAGAGATACAGAGAAACAGAGAGAGAGAGAGAAAGAGAGGAAGGGAGGAAGAGAGAGAGAGAGGATGAGGAGTGTACGCTACTTCTCCTCATGCCGGGTTCTTTCCACAGTGCCACAGAAGCAGGCCGCAGTGTTGCTGGTTTTGGAAAACATTTAGAACATCCCAGGAAGGCACGATGCTCCTGCGCAGACTCGGAGCAGCTCCCAGAACCTGAAATAACCCATCTCAGAACCACCAGCAGCCGAGTTCACGCCTCCGTCAGGCACTTCTGGGTAAGGTGTGATGTAAGGTGTGATGTGGGGCACGTACACAGGCCTGCTGGACAAACTGATCAAACCTGATATAGGCTACAAATGACATCCTGCACACGCACCTGTATGTTGAGAGGGACGTGTACGTGGGGGCGGGGCCTCGGGACATCGAGACCTTTCACACCTTTTGCATGTTTGCCATGGGCAACCCTGGCTGCTTCCTGTTCATGGAGAAAGGACTGCTGTATTATGCCCAGCAGTAACCAGAAACCAGCAACACCCTGCTGGACAGTCTAGGAGGTGAGCAGAAGCTCCTGTCTCCTACAGCTCCCTCCTCCACACAGATCTGACATACACACTAGTAGGTCTGACTGTCAATTCTCCACCTCCTGCTTCTTTTAGAACAAACAATACATAACTTATATCTGCCAAACAACTGATATAGTGTTTGTTTCACCCCACTAGGGGGTCAAGGCCTTTGTAGAACTAGTGACAAATGAGGATCTCTGATGCTGTTAATCACTCTGAGAACAAACCCGACGGGTCGACCTCCGGCTGGAAGTATGATCATGGCTCCCTTGACCACTCCTGACTGTGTCGGCCCTCTCCGAGCACAGCGCAATCCGGGACCCCGTTCACGGACAGGAAGTGATGGGCGACGAGTCTCTGGGTGACCGGCACAAACGATCCCAGAGCTCAGACGGAGCGGTCAGGCACGTGAGCCGGCCGTCACGGGTCGCTCCGGATTGTTTTATTATTTTTTTCTATCTTTTTTTTATTTTTTATTGTAAGTGTTATTTTTAAACACGTGAACGACTTCTGTATACTTGCGCTGACATAGTGCAGGTGGACCGCCTGGGGATTATGGGTCACCTGAAAACTGTATGGGCCAGGAAAGACAGGAGGGCAGCGGAAGAGTGTTGCCATCACAACTCCTCACGTGTAGGAACAAAGGGGAGCTGGCCAACGCGTGCAACGCTGCAGACAAACAGTGGCAAACAGACGACCTCTCTCTCTCTCTCACTCGCTCTCCTTCATTCTCTCATTCTTTCCCTCCCTCAGTATTTTTCTTGTTTACTCTTCACTTCTCTTTCTTTCTCATCCTGTCTTTCACACTGTCTTGTCACTCATTCTCCCCTCACACACTCTTCCTCTTTCCCACTCTTCCTCACTCCCTCTATTCTGCCCTTTCTTTCTCCCCTTCTCTCTCAATCTCTCTCTCCTTCATCCCTCTCTCTTATTTTCCCTCCCCCTCTTTGTCTCTCAGACTGATGCTGAAAACTGCTCACAACAGCTCTCCTTCATCAGGCTATTCACCCATGACACAAAAAACAACACAAATAGTAAGAAATTACGAGAGATGATACATCAGGCAGGCATAGTCAGAAATAACTCCTCATCACATTTATAATTTGTCATAATTCTGTCTGTTTCCACCACTTCATAACTGTAACATATTTTTAGACATTCAGATGATTATGACATTGCTTCAGTATTTGGTAACAGGAACAAAGTGTTTCAGCTCAGATTTTTTTTTCATTTTTCAAACACCGAGATGTTTGTGTCCAAAGGCCATGTTTGTGACGACCCAGAATTCTCTGCACATCCTCCTCCCCAACCAGGTCCCCTAAACTACACAATGCGAGGGCATCTTATCAAAAATAAACTACCGTGCTGTTTGTTAGAATTTCAAACGACTGCTGCAACTCAGTCTGCACAAATCACCAGAATAAACGATCCAAGCAAATAATAAATGTTTTTAACGGCGCAACAGATCCATTTTTGGATGTGGTGCGTGATCAAAAGCATCTCGACATTCAGAGCACTTTAAACTGTTTCCACACAGCTGGAGATTACACAGGCCGAACCGCGATTGCACGCAAATGGCACAACAGAAGCCGCAAAGACCTGCGGACCTGTGAACGCAGATCCCACCAAGACACGCCGAGCGGGACGCCTGCCTCTGCCTGGCCCTCGCCACGCCCAAAATAGCGCAGGGTCAGAAACTGCAGAGCAGAGGGCGGAGCGACACAGAGCTGGGGGCAGGGCGACGCACAGCAGGGGGCGGAGCAACACAAAGCATGGGGGGCAGAGTGACGGACCGCGATGGCCGTCAACGGGAAAGAAAGAAGAGAAGAAAAGATGGGGGAAGAGAGGGAAAGGTGGAGACTCCGGTTATCTAGGAGAGAGAGAGAGCGCGAGTGAGTGCGGCATGCTAGCGGCTCGGCCGACACACGCCGCTCCTCTGATGGCCCACGCTGGAACAGACAGTGAGGGTGAGACCTGTCGGATAGAAAACGTTGGAGAAAGGACATCTCAAGAGTTCCGAAACAAGACGGGGATGAGAGACGAAGACAAACACGGGGAGAAGAAGAGGTGTAGAAATGAAGGGACCATAGAAAGACAGGTAGACAGAGAGGAAGACAGACGGCTCGTGGCCCTACCTGTCTGGCTAAGCTGAGAGGCACTGCGGCTCTTGCGGGACAGGCCCACCACGGCGGCCATTTTCACCCCGATGCTGGCGCGCCGCTTCTTGCCCTCGATGCCCACCAGGCCCACGGCCGTGTCCGATTGGCTGCCGTCCGTCTTCTCCAGGGCGCACAGGTTCCCTCCCACGCTGGTGCTCTTGGTGAAGTCCCCGCCGCCACCCCCACTTTTACCACCGCCGTCGCCCGCCACACCTGCTTGTCTGCTTTTCATTTTGGACGTGAAGTCACTGTGGGCGTTGGGTGGGTGGGAATGAGAGGAAGAGAAGAGCGGAATGGAGGAGAGAGAGAGAGAGAGAGAGAGAGAGAGGGGAAAGAATCTGGTCAGTAGGGGGTCAAGGGTCGTAGCATCTTGGGTCGGAGTTTAAAGGTTGTCTCAGAGTTTCTTATGTCAAAGTTTAACGGTTGGCTCAATGAAGGAATCATGAGGTAAGAAGCACTGTTGGTTGGGTAAGGCAGAGCTGATAGCTGCATTAAAATAAACCACGTCACACAACAATACTAGCACACAGACTTAGCATTAGCAAAAATACCTTAGCCAAAAATAAAACTGTCAGTTCTTCCTTTACCTGGTCCAAGAGCCGAGCACATGAACACGAGCCACGTGCACTACATAATACTGGATATCAGGGAGCAATTAAGGCAAACAAATATAAAGTATACGGCCGAGCCCTGGTTTAATGGCACACCATGGGAAAATAGTTTTTGGGTTGTATGGAAAAGCTAGCTCAGATAGCATGGTTCTGGTAACCAGTACCAGGTGGAGATTACCACCAAAAGACACGGTTGGTAAGGTCAGACTAATACGCAGAAGTGGATCAATAGAAACAGAGGTCCTCTGACTGGACTGTCTGTCTACCAGAAACAGACGTTGACAACATCCACAGTGTTAGCCTGACCTACATTCAAACTGTTATATTAACACATGGGCTGGACGGTGGTCATCAACCAAACCATTTCTGCAAAGATTCCATAAAAAATGAACATAGACTGTTTCAGCTATGGAGGAGCTGTCGACCCAAATTCGGTGTGTGTATGTGTGCTTGGAGGGATGTCTTCTCACTTCTCTTCATAATGAGGAGGACTTAAGGGTACAGACACATGCACACACACAGCCACCCACCCACCCACCCACCCACACACCCACACACACACACACACACACACACACACACACACACACACACACACACACACACACACAGAATGCAGTTAATTAAAGTCACTCAAGCTGTCTATGTATTGCTGTTTCACCACTCCTTCTACCTCGCAATCTGAGTGACACAAAAGTACAATTAGAATGTGGAAGCATAAATACAGCAGACCCAGCAAGAGCACACCGAAACACCCCCCACCCCCCCCATGCCCACTGCTACACCACTTACACGCACTGAAACATCATCAACAAATAAACAAACAAATCAACAGTCCAACAGATATACTCAGCGTAATTGTTGAAACTGGTTCTACTGGGTCCATCTGCTCTAACAGTACCCAGTACATCTGAGCTCTTAAAACTGAAAGCAAGACCTGAACGCTGGTTTGATCATTAGAGCCTTGGAGCAATAGATCCTCTTTTGTTGAGCTCGTTAACATGTTTTACAGAGTTAGGTGCACCTAGCTGCAGTGCAGTGAATGGAGCCGTGTATTTGAAAGACTGGAATATACATCCCTTGACCTAGTTAGCATAATCTAATTTGTGCGGTGGTAGCTGGCAGCTGCTAGCGTCCAGCCGTGAGCAGGAAGGCTAGCATATAGCACGGCTAGTGTGCTCCTTCAACGGCAGGTGGCCTTTCTCGCATGGCTGTCGAGTTAAACACGGAGTCTATGGGGAACTGCTCACCGAAGTGTCTGAGGTTAAAAGCCAAAGGCATAAATAGGAGAAGCCGGACAGATCGCGTTCTCTGAGAGGAGACGATCTCACTGCCGGCGCCAGAAGAGAAGAAAAAAACCCAAACAAATGCACTCTTGTCTCTCCAGTAATGGTGGATGAGCAGAGTCTCCTGCTCTACGAGGCCAGCCAAACGCACCGTTCCTCCCAGAAACTGTTCCTGGGACAGCACGGCCGCACTCTGGCCCCCGGAGGACAGCGTGTACCCGCTCGCACAGGGCGCCTTAAGTGCGTTCTCCTGTAGGCCGAGTTCAGGGCAACGGAGCGCCTCGTCACGTGATTGACGCATGCACACTGTAGGCCCTGGAGCGCAGCCAAGGAGGAGGTATCTGATTGGCTATCTGCGGCGCCCAGGATGAACCTGGAACAACACATGGTATAAACCACACGTGGCTTTATACCTGGCTCAGTTTACAACGTCTGATGACAAAATTGCCTGCATGGCTTCGTCAGCCAAGACCGAATCGACGAAAACACATTTGCGTGGTCACAAAGCCCTCAGCGTGTCTTTATATGAGCAGAACTGATCCATACATTTCTTGTATAGGTCATGTTAACATACAGAAAGACCTGATAAGAACATTCTAAAGAAGGTCCCGCGTCTGTGGTTAAGAGCTGCATGAACCAATGCAATAGAGGCACACTTAATGGAGAATAATCGAGAATAAATGACCAGCTCACATGGGTTTCTTGTGCCTCATAATGCAGAATGTCTAATGTAGGAAAGGGCCTTGCAATTAGTGTAGCCTAATTCCTAGAAGTCATGTGATGTTGAAAAGGAGGATGGTTTCCATGGGAACCATGGTCTAGACATTTCAAGCCGTACTGTTTGCTTGCCGTGCCCTTCTGTTTCAGCCGACGACTAGACGCGTACGTGAGACTCAAGAATCTGGAAGGGCTTCTGTCTTTTTTAACATTCGTCCTTGAAACTCCGAACACACTGCCATGGAAATCCCATTGGAAACATGTCAACGCACTCATAAGGAGTACTAATCGTTACTTCAATGACATATTCCAAGGTCGCACTTTACACCGTCTGATGAAGGTCTGATAATTTGCCCTTCACCGTCTGATCGTCCCGCATTGCCAGATCGTCCTGTTACAGTCCCAGCACCTCACATCCCTCCATGCTCATGGTATCGGGGAGGGCGTGGCAGTTTCCAGGGAAACGGCAGCACGTGTGCGGAGGAGTGAGGGAGAGTGAACTCCTCACATTCACCCGGCTGTGTGAAGAGACTTCTACCGCTTCTAAAGGAAGAGCAGCGACTCATCCCTTCATACGTGAAAAAGAACAGATTCATACTGAAAGAACAGATTCATATTGAAAGAATTGATTCATACTGAAAGAACTGATTCATACTGAAAGAACTGATTCATACTGAAAAACTGAAACATATTGAAACATATTGAAAGATCTGATTCATATTGAAAGATCTGATTCATACTGAAAGAACTGATATATATTGAAAGAACTGATTCATACTGAAAGAACTGATTTATACTGTCATACTAAACATAACTCAGATACATAATATATAATATAAAATAAATCTAAATAAATCTAAATCTAAAATATATAATATAAACTTTAAGCTACAATAAGTACTGTATTAACAATTTCAACAGGTTTCCCACACTACCTGTGCGAACCCTACTCAGATATCCTACTCAGATTAGTAGGATTTAAACGTAAGATTTGGGGCGATGATAAGGAAGTCTTCATGCCTCTTTTTGTCCTCTGTCAGCTGCGCTGTTACAGATTAAGCGTGTTTTAAGCATGTTTTGTTCAAGACGTGCCCTTTCCCTCAGCAGCGGGAACCAGTGCGAATGAAATTCTGTTTAATTGTCATGGACGCGATCAGAGTTAGACGCTGCTGTGTGCGGGACCCTGTCCTGTCGCTCGGTCACGTTCACGTGGCCCCGAATTTGAACGTTTTTATAAGTTGCCCCCCCCGCATGTGCTGGCCTCTCCGAGGTGTCGCAGTTACGGGGGTGAGACGCCGACGTGCCTGTGGCTGTGCTTGCTAACCGGCGTCTCTGAGGTGTTGCGGTTACTTGCAGCTGTGGCCCTGCTCACGTGCTCCAACCAGCAGACACAAAAGAGCGAGGCCAGAACCCAGCGCCGTCCTCTCATTAGGTCCTTAACACGCGCCATCATGCATGCATAATACAGGAAGACAGTCTGCAGCCACTGAGGACAGTGGCTGTGAATAGCGAAGCCTGGCTTACTGAGACAGTGACCTGATAAGAGTTAGTCTTCTAGCTTCTAGAACATTCCTCCCTTCACCCATGCTGATATACACTGCAGTGTTCAGGGTTTCTGGATCTGTTGGGTTTTTTTTTTTCTGGTCTGGATTCTTCTCTGTTTATTGTTACTTTGTCTTCGCACTTCTTAGTTTCAATATGTGCACTATATGTTAGTCACACAATTGCATAACAGGCCCATTAAAAGCACTTCCAGGCAACAGATGCTACCTTCATATTACGTAAACCTCTAAATGAAGGTAGTTTTGCAGGCTCTTTGGCTCTGCTAAGGCAACAGCAGCTGACATCACTTCCTGTTTTGAGACGCATGGCGAATTTGAGACGCTAGAGCTCAGCACAGCACTTGATTGATGAAAAAAACCCGCAGTGTACCGAGACATCATAATAGGTGTGACATCAAATCAAACAGCGTGAGGGGCAGTCTCACTGCACTCAAAGGGCAGCGCTCCCTGCCAGTAACTGATTAACCAGAGAAGAAATCGTGTTCCTGAGACAAACTGTCTGATTGCAGACCTGAGCAGAGGCCCGGGGAGGAGGTGGAGGTGGGGTTTGGGGACTGGGTGGAGAGCAGTGTCACTCCACATTGTGGAAGGGTGTTATGAAACACAGAGGCCTTTACTGGCTGGGGGGGGGAATCGGGCCAATCGGCCCAAAAGCCCAGTAACTAAAATGGTCAAATTAAGCTATTCCAGTAACTGAACCCATTCAGTCTTAGTTTATTAATGAAGACGGTCTCAGAAGGAGTTAACACGAAAGGACATAAGAAGCTAACGCAGGGCAAAAGGCAGATGCAGGTGCATGTGTAGAAGCCCTCATCATCATCTTCAGTGGGATGCCATGGTTTATCTCATTGCTGTATCCACATGCATACCACATATAAGTGTATTCTTTCGCATTTAAAAGTGGTCACTCGTGCCTGACGAAGTTCTTCAACCTTTCATGTTCTCCTGCTAGACTGCGTCCCATTTTGAGGTCTCTCCAGGGCTAAAAATGACTAGCCTGAGGGAATGACCTAATACAGAACACTGTTATGATTGTCACATCCCCGCCTCCGTCTGAACCTATCAGAGCTCGGCTTAACCCCGCCTCCACTGCTGACTCCACCCTCGCCCTCACTGACTTTCAGGTGCTAGAAGCTTGTGTTAAAGAGCACTGCTCACACATTCAACCTCTTACACCACCACCCTCACTACAGTGAAGCCTGGAGAAGATCTCATTTTCTTACCCGTGTTCAGTGAAATCAAGTAAGTGCTGTTATACCAATTCTCAATCACACGCTCGGCATCAGCCTCAAACCTACTCTATTAATCTTTGGCTGAGATAAATATTGATTCATGGTATTGAATTATTCCCTCTTAGGCCCAGAAAGGGAATGTGAGAATAGTACAGCTATAGATCATTTTGCGGATTATCTGGGCACAGTGGTATCAGATACACCACCTCGTAATGGCGATAGCAGTTCACCTGAGGTCATTCTTCTGGGCCATGTCTTCATTAGACTCCTCCTCCTGTCTGTCTACACTACTTACCTGTCTCTATGCCTTTCCAACACACTCAACTCTTCCCCACCCTGTCTCTCCTTCTCTTCCTGGAACACCTTCTACTAAAGCTCCTCCCCGTCCTGGGAGAGGCTCCGCCCTGTAGGGTTCTGCTGTGGGAGGGGCGAGCAGTGGCGTGAGCAGGAAGAGAGCGTGACATACGGAACGGAGAGAAAGACGCAGGTAAAAGAACCACTGCCATGAAGACAGGACTGAGACAGGACATGAGAGAGACAGGACAGGACTTCAAGACAGGCTTCAACCCAACGTGAACTCGCTGAGGTCCAGGGAACGTCAGAACTGGGACATATCTCATTCCCATCCCAAAAGGACACAGGAGTTTCTACCATGGAACCACTCCAGGCTACACCCCAAACCAAGCGAACATTGAGGTCCTGCTGGGCCTCCAGCAAGCACCCCTCCATCCCGTGACCTTGTGCGGGACCTCACCTGATCCTGCGGCTGCCCCGCGGCCGCTCGGACTGGACGGACATGTGGCTGGCGCTGCTGAAGCGGGACGCACTGCTGCTGCGGGACACGGCGGACACGTCACTCACGTCGCTGTCGGATGACTTCGCGGAGAGACTGTCTGCTCCCCGCGACCCGTCCCTGCCCACGCGCTGGAGAGAGAGGAAGAAAAGGAGAGGGGGAGAGAGAGAGAAACAGGAAATTAATGCCAAGGTGAGGAAAACATTTGTTGAAGGCTACAGAAGCAGCCATGCCACTATGGGAACCTGGTGCTGGGTCATGATCAAGATTCATCTGTTTAATTCGATTTGTGTTTCAGCATAGATCACAGAACATTGGGCTCGTAGTAAATGAAGGTGGTAATACTTTCATACAGCAATATGAAACTGGTTTGATAAGGATCTGGTGTTTTGATGTCAGATGTGAACAAGTGTATGTAAAGCATACTGGAATTCTGTTGCAAACAAAAGTAGCAGCACTTTTAATGGGAAAACTGGTGGGTAAGCAGCCCTGCACACAAGAAAGGTGCTACATAAATGAAAACATTTCAAAGAAGGAATGAACGTGTTGGACTGGCGACGTGCCCATGGTGTACCCCTGCCTTCGCCCGGAGATGCTGGGATCGGCTCCAGCCCGCCGTGGCCCAGACGACTGGGATTAAGCAGTACAGATTATGGATGGATGGATGGATGGAAAGAAGGAATGAACTGATGAATTTAAAACGATTTTTCTTTCACTACTTACCTGCTGTAAAATATTTATTTTTACTGCACATCTACATTTTCCAAAAGGCTATGTAGATACCAAATATTGTAATTTTTCAATAATATGTAATAATCATGTAATATCTTTACAGAGTATGGTCATGTAACCACAGACGTAAATTTGGGGGGGGGGGGGGGGGGGGGGGGGGATGTCCCCTGCACTATTTCAAAAGCCAGTTTTGGTAAACCCCTCCCCCAAGTTCTCAAGCCATTTGTGTGCCCCCCCTCCCCCCCACCACCACCTATGACATAAAAATTTCATCCATGCATGTAACGACTGTAGGCCAAAGAGCTCAGGAGGCGGACACAATTGAGGGGAGGAACAGGATTTATTCATAATACTAGTAGAAACACATGCAGGGGAATGGGAGAGAGAGAGACACCAATCTGAACATCAGATCTAGACACACAAGGGTTGCAGGGTCAATGGGCAAAACTGTATCCAGGTAGAACACATCAAACTAACTAAAGAAAACCAACACTCACGGGGGAAAGTCAGAAGAGCATTGGAAGCCAACCGAACTAAATGAACTAAAGGTTAACTATATCTACTAGAGCCAGGAAACTAGAACACAGACATCCAAACAAAATTACAAACAAAACCAGGCAGGGTAGTCAGAACACACTATGAATACAAAGGCCAGATACGAACCAAGAGAACTCTAGGAGGGAGACGCGGAGACAGAACAGTGGACACAGAACACACAGAACCATGAGGAACAATGACCAGCAGAGACAAAGCCAAGGATTAAACAAGACACACCTGAAATCAATAACGAGGGGGTGGAGCATGATGACAGACACAATGAGGCATTCCAAAATAAAAGTACACCAAGAGGAAAAACCAAGAAATAAACCAAAACAAAAAGAGTTGCCATGGGGACCGGGACAGGTCAACAGCATGTCTATAACTGTTTGTACAGTAAATTATAGACAAAGCTTAATTATACAGTTCATTAAAAGTCTCTGGATAATCTACTGAATGTATTCAGTTACTTCATTACTGCTGTAGCATTGGATATTTTAGTCACTGAGACTACTGAGTGTATTTAAAATAGAAAAGACCATTCAAAATAAAGTGTCAGTGATATAATAAATTCATAATAATGATTAACCGGAAAAATTGATAAATTCAAAAGTATTAAGGAATTAATTATTCATAAAAATGTCACTATAATAACAGTTCCAACTGTTACGTGCAAAATTTTACATTTCTGGATTTATTACATTATTGGGAAATTACTGCAATATTTGGTTCCACATGCCCAGTAAAAGCAAACGCTGTCTGAATTCAATTGTCTCTTTTCAGTTGCATTATGTAAAAAGTAAAAAAAAAAAATCATAATTATGAATCATGATTAGGAATCAATAAAAATTTGAAAAAAGTACAAAATAAAAAACTGAAAAGAAAATTTTTTTTTGAGATTAACATTTTCTCTCTGAAAGTGCGGTAGCACAGATAGACCGTCTCAGCTGTTCATACAGGAGTGTCAAGGCCAAACAAACTCCCTCGCCCCCTGGGAGTGTCACGTCCACCAACCCCCCCGGAGAGTGACGGCAGCAGTACTGAGAGTGAGACATGAAGAACATTCTCTATTCTCTGTTAGAATAAGCAAAACAAGAAGTATGGTGTCCAGTTGGCATGAAAAGGAGTAAAATGATAGTAAACACGCTGGCAGTAAACACTCGATGTGATTAGTAAACACTCGAGGTGATTAGTAAACACTCGAGGTGATTAATAAACACTCAATGTGATTAGTAAACACTTGAGGTGATTAATAAACACTTGAGGTGATTAATAAACACTTGAGGTGATTAATAAACACTCGAGGTGATTAGTAAACACTTGAGGTGATTAGTAAACACTTGATGTGATTAGTAAACACTCGAGGTGATTAGCAGGAAGCTCAAAAGTGTCTGTCGTACTGAGGCAGCCAATGATGAGCACTAGAGGTAGACACCTGTGGAGAAACAGAAACACGTCACGGGTGACCGCGATCAATATACTGGGGATTGTGAATGATGTAGGTGTGGTGTGGTGTGGTGTGTGTGTGTGTGTGTGTGTGTGTGTGTGTGTGTGTGTGTGTGTGTGTGTGTGTGTGTGTGTGTGCATGTGAATGGTCATGTCCCTCCGGCTAGGTGCCTGGTGTTATGTGACAGGGAGAGCATTTCTCTGGTTTGAATGCTGCAGCTTTGTCAAAGATATCATAGCTTCAATAAAAAACAAAATTAAATTTTTTTTTTGGCAATTTGAAGTGAACCTCCCAAGACATTACAGTGACAATCTTAAAACACCAAATGTTGGTACAGACAACAAGGCCACTAGCTGCAGTTCTTGCTAGACAACAAGACTGAAAACTAATAAATAGTTTCTAGGACGTTCGATCTCATTTTAAGCAGTAAGAGTTTCTAACTTTTATAGATGCTCCATTGTCATAACTGCCATTTTCTTGTTATTTAACATTAGACCACAAATGTAACATGAGCGGTGTGGCCCAATTCTAAGCCTTAGTCACTGAAAATTAATGTTATCCTGCCAGCAACCTCTTAAGTCTTCGCTCATGTTTCTCCTGACTTAGCTCCAACCTGTTTGCTGATACTCGCGCCTTGTCTCGGACTTGTACGGAGAGACCAGTGGGGAACCGTCAGGGCCCTCTACACCCTCTCAGAGGGCCTAAAATATTCTTAAAACATAAATATATATAAATTATCCTATCGTTTTATCTACTTACAGTTTGACAATCGACATCTAAACAATTACAGAAATATAAGCAAATAAATTATTTATCCATGTCTATTCAATCTGTGTTGGAAGGTGAGGGGTTGAGTGGAAGCCTGTGAACCTGTGTCTCCCCCTATCAGGACTGTGATGCCCGCTGTTCGTTTACAGAGGGCCTGGCAGTTATAATTCAGCGCAATACCAGTTTCAAATGACAGTAAAATTGACCAATCATATCTTCCCTCTTAGTGGGCGGGCTTAACTTGTATGATAATTTCCGCCCGCTGTGGCGACGCTAGCTGTCGTTAGCGTACCACCGCTAGCTAGTTCTGATTCAGTCCTTTGACTGTGCGCGTTGTTTACATCAGGGCTCTCAAGTCTCACGCATTGAGCGTGTGACACACGCATTTGACCGTCTTCACACGCTCACACGCCACACTTCCGATTTCACACGGCGAGAAAAAAAAAATCTAGTTTATTTACCTCCGATCCATATCTATGTCTATGATCGCGATATACAAACCCCCACCCCGCTCAACAACTCACGTTCGCCACAAACCCCCCCAGACCCCCCCCCCCCCCCCGCTCAACAACTCACATTCGCCACCCCACCCCCCGGCTCAACAATTAACTTTCAACACCCCCCCCCCCCCCCCCCCCCCCCTCCCCCGTCAACAACTCTCACAATCTGACATGAATCCAAAACTTGAGAGCCCTGTTTACATATTCCGCTCCCGAGGAACACGGAGATGTGAACCTTATTTTGTTGGAACCTTATTTTGCTTAAGAAGTTATCTAGTACAGATATTATTGTTTATTGCGTTTCTAAAGCTGTACTGTCGTCTTTTTTTTTTTTTTTTTAAAGAGCCCTTAGAGCCCTTTCTTCTCCGAGGTTCACCTGGGGAGTAACACTGCAGTTGGAGCCTACAATACAGTATCATCACTCCGACACGGAATGAAAACCTGGCGTTCATCATAAGACATTTACATTATCAACACCCAGAACTTTCATTCTAGTTACCTTATACTTAGCCTGATTGTGTGATTTATTTGTAACTTGTGTATTCGTCTGTATCATTTGTTTTTGTGTAATTTGTGTGTTAACGGGCCGCCCAATGGAGGATGGGTTCCCTTTTGAGTCTTGGTCCTCCCGAGGTTTCTTCCTATTCCCCACCATCTAGGGAGTTTTTCCTCGCCACTGTCACCTCTGGCTTGCTCATTAGGGATTTGGACCCATAGTATTGTTAACCTTGTAAATCCTGTAAAGCGCTTTGTGACAACATGTGTTGTGAAAAGCTCTACACAAATATATTTGATTTGATTTGATTTATTTATTTATTGCAGTTGATTAGGAAAGGAAACAATTTTTTTCGGGGTGGGAGCGGGCCCAGGTTTAATGGTCACGGTTCGCTACTGAGAGAGACACACGGACATCTGAGTCCTGTGAGCTTAAACCCGTCTGTGAGGAGTGAGACATGGATGTCTCAGTCCTGTGCTCTTAAACCTGTTTGTGCGGAGTGAGACATGGACGTCTCAGTCCTGTGTTCTTGAACCCCTTTCCGGCACAGACTGAGCTTTTTCAGTTTCTAGGTTTAATGGTCACGAGCAGCTGCCCCGTTTAAGCTCTCCAGGTCCGGAAATGAAGTGTCCTTGTGCTGGTTCTCGATTCTGGGTGAACAGAGAAGCTCCCCACGTCATCCGTGAGAGGCCTGCTCAAACCTGAAGGCCCTGTGTCTTTGTTGCTTCGTATGCAAGTGTCACGCCGGTGCGACCCCCCCCCCCCCCCCATACACACACACAAAACTCCATCTTGATTGTGTGCACCGTGTCCTTCGCTATGCTGTCTTAAGGGGCCAGTACACTACACATTTCAAGAGCTTTTTTTTTTTATCTTGTGACATCAGTCTGTCTACCGACAGGAAGCGAAAAGCCGGGTCATGGCCACATGACACACTAGTCGGGTCTAGTATGGTCTAATACAGTCAAATATATGACCTAACTGCATTATACAACAAATCAATAAAAAAACAACAACATTTTGATGTGCCAGTCTCGTACGACAGGGCCGTTAATGAACCAGACCGCGCGTGATTGCTACAAGACGAAGCGTCGCCGAAGTGGGTCACCGCCGCACCGGTAGAACGTGGGCGGACGAAAGTGGGTCGAGGTGTTGTGCTGAAAACGCAGACCTGAGCGGTGGCCCACATTTAAAGCAAAGTCTCGGAGCAAGCTCACAGAACTTCACATGCTGGGTTCCTGAGCCTCAGTGTGGTGTCTGTGCTCTTCACCATATTATGAACTAGTGTGTTTTTGAGAAGTCCACACGGTCGGTTTTCCTACTATTGGTAAAGGTCATTAGGAACCACGGGATGGGTAAACATGAGCTGTAATACGCATTAGACAGTCCGTGTGCACCTGTGTCCACTCATGTCCAAACATCTGTGGATGTTTTCTGTTTTTAACTCGGTTTAGAGTCATGCCATCTATTAGAGCCTATGTATTTCACATTATTTGAACATAACCACCTTTAGCCATAACCGTATCCCCCTGGGTGAGAGCGCCCCCTGGGTGCGGGGAGGCGGAACTTGCCTTGGCGTGGCGCTCTTGCTCCAGTCGAGAGTCAGAGCCTCCGCCGTGCCGTCCCTTCTCCACCTTCAGCTTCATCTGTCTCGTCCTCTCCTCCATGTCCATAGCACCTACCGAGCATACAGGACAGCAATGAGCCATCGGAGTGAATGAGTGTGTGTGTGTGTGTGTGTGTGTGTTTGCCATAAAGGCCTGATGGGGCTTGGGGTTGGGGAAAGCCTTGATGAGCAATGGAAGGTGTGTACAAAGGCTCTGGCACTAATTGGTTTCAGGCGAAGTGATACAAGATTCAAGAAGAAGAAACCCCCCCCCACCCCCCCAGCTAAATTGAATTGATCATCATGTGTCTCTGATATGGCACGGCAATGGCAAACAAAGAATGATGCAAACGTCACGTCGGCGAGCTGTTCTTTCTTCCTGTTCATCCACACATGGGAAACACTACGGGCGGCCTGATCTGCACAGACAGCGGCACCTTGAAGCACCCCAGAAGAGCAGCACCTTCACCCATCCAGATGGGCTGGTGCTCGCATGGCCCAACGAGGCCTTCAACCGCTTCACTTTAGTCCCAAAAGCAACAGAAATTGGAATGCTACGTCTTGTAATGCTGGGCCTCTGTAGCGCTGACTTCTAAGCTTTAGCACATATTTCCACATCGCAATAACACACACGCACACACACACAGGCGTGCACACACAAACCCCCACCAAACCCTCCCCACACTCGTCCAACTTTCTTCACGCTGTGCACCCGTGCACTACCGTCTGCAATCAGCACAAAAGCGATCTCCGCATCCATCTTCGCTTTCTCGGGAGCGCGCGGAGTGCTGATTCGGGGGGGGGGGGGGGGGGGGAGGGGATCGTCCGAGACGAGAGACGAGAAGGCCTCCTGCCCGGCGCCGTACGGTGCCTTGCGATCCCCCGCTCCATCGGAGCAGACCCGCCCGCCTGGAAAAACATCCGGCCCCACACCTCGCGGACCCCTACGCTAAGACGGCTTCGTCTCTGTGCAAAAAAACACTCTCAGGTCGTCCTGCCAGACACTACACCTGTCTCTTCTGGTAAAAGACAGACAGGTGTCTGGCTCCTGTTCCTCGATCTATAGCGGTCACTACTGAGAATCTGGGATATATTGTTTGCTTCTTTTGACATGAGTAATACCAAAAACAAACAAACTTTCTCTACTTTTGGTTTAAAGGATGACGATGTGATGCAATGAGCAGTGAGCGGGACAGCAAGCCAAACGGGGGGCTGTGAGGAGCGCCACACTCACAGATGACGACTGAGTTACTGAGAAGAATTAATATCAGCCCTTCATTTACATTGGCTTCACTTTTTGACAGTGCTGTTATGAAGCCTGTTTCATTTAAGATCACTACCTGGATGTGAGGTGTAGAATCTGATTTCAGGTTCATTGTGAGAAACCTGAACGGACGTTAATAGTTAGCCGCTGTGTCTATAGGAGCTACAGTAGCTCATTATCAAAATCATTATCAAATTGAAGTCAGGACGATGTGTCAAGAGTGAAATATCTGGTTATGGCATGTGTTCAGAAGGTTTAATTAAGGGGCTTCATGACGGAGGTCAAAAGAAAGTCCAACAGCCTGCCAATGGACAATGTAACAGCTCAAATGGGAAAAGTGGATCTGTGTGGAGTTCGAAAACCCTGCTCAGAACACTAACTAAGAATAGAGAGCTCAGCATCAGAAGAGCTGAAAGGGTTCCATCTGAGGAACGTTTGTGGTGTGCGAGCAGGCCGTTGGGAGCGTGGGGTCACGCGCGCACACACACACACACACACACACACACACACACACACACACACACACACACACACACACACACAGTCCGCTGGAGCGCAGACTCTCCCGGTTGAAGCAGGATGCACGCGGCCGGAGAAAAGAAGAGCGGAGGAGCGGAGGAGAGAGAACGAAAGGAAGAAAGCGAGAGGGAGGTGGAGAGAAGTACGGAAGACAGACCTGAGTGTGTCCGAGCGGGCAGCTCCATGTCATCTGAACGGGGGGGGTCAAATCACACACAGTGGACAGACACGACAGGAGACAGGAGATGGGTGTGAGAGGGTTTGATTGCCGTAAAGGGGGTTGTTTTAATAGCATGGAACATGTCAGGGTTTAAGGGTGGGGAGGGGGGAGACATCCACAAAACAATACAACATCAACAATAATAACAGTAACAGGAAAAGAAAACAAAAAGCAAGAAGTAAATAATAACACACTAAAATAGACCAAGGCCAGGAAACACACTGCACAGACCAAAGAAAGGTTAGAAAAGGAGGGAGAGAAAGAGAGAGATGACTTCTCCTGCACGTGTCCTGGAAACGTTAAAGAGGCATTAATAGAGGATGCTGACGGGGCGGGCGACCGACCGAAGACACAAACCTGTGAAGAGAGGACGAAGACAGAGCGAAGACAGGGGCGGAGACAGGGACGGAGACAGGCCCAGAGAGAGGGACAGGGCAGAAGAGAGAGGAGAGAAACACGCTCCAACAGGAAACGCTTGCGTACGGAAGATGAAAGTTCAAGGAAAGATGACCTGATTGCTCAAAGAGTGCCGCACCAAAGAATCGTGGCCTTTCCAAAGGTGATTCAGCACGCACACACACACACACACACACACACACACACACACACACACACACACACACACACCATATAATGCCCACTATGAAAGTACATGTATCTTCTCCCAAGACACTGTTTACTTCTGATCGAACTGTCTCCCCTCCTCTATATTCAAACTGAACATCAGAATCTGCTGACGGTCTCTTCTCTCTCTTTTTCTCTCTCCCTCTACCCATTTTTTACCCTTTACTAAAGACAAGTAGTGATTTCATATACAGGCATCACTAATGGCACACCAAACCTGAACCACTGGATCTCAGTGACCCAACACCCGTCTGGATTTCAGTGGAGCAAAGTGCTTCCTTTGGGCGATTGTTGGGGAGCCCCCCCCAAACGCCCCCGATGACCCATGGCGACCCAGACAATGAAGTCAATCCCATCTTGAAGCACACCCCCTGTCTCTCATCTCTGTCTCACACTTCACCAGGGCCCAACTCCGTGAGCGCTGAACGGAACGCACCCATATGTCAAGAATCTGCTTTAATCTCCCTTAGGTCACGGCACGGTCCGTACAAGGCCTTTTGGAGAAGCTGCCTAGAAGTCTCTCGGCATAGAGCCACAGAGCGGCAGTTAGCTTCAAATCATTTTGAATCTCAGGCTGTGAGCAGAGGAGGGGAGGCGAGCACTGATTGGCTGACGTACAGCTGCTGAGGTCGCGTCAGACGGCACGTACGCTTTGGAGAGCGACCTCTGCGGAACCCGGACCTCTGCGGAACCCGGACCTTTCTACACAAAGTTCCTGGATGATATCCTCCCTAACCTGGCTAACCTGCCTGCTGATACATGACGGTGGTGCTGTTTCCAGACGCCTGCGTCATTTTTCAGTTAGGTCACACAAAAAAAAAACTACGACCTTGTCCAGAGTTTTGCTGTTGTACCTACAGTTGTGTTTCGCGTGCCTCACTTCACCTGAAATGCCACGGCAGAATCTGGGGCAGATACACGCAGACGAGCAATTGTGCTGTTCGCTAATGAGCCGATCTACCGAACGCTCTATGGGTGCCTGCTTCTTGTTTTTGTTTAATATCCAACACGCTCACTATGGGCCGGGCTCACATGATCCAGTCCTGTGCTCAGGTTTCCGGACCTCCCACACACCCAGAGAGACGGACCCGTAGAGGGACCGGTCACTAGAAATGTGTCTACAGGGGAAAACGACAGGCTAGACTGGCCCTGGATGACAGAGCAGTGCAGGAGACGGGAGAAGAGGGCCAAGTGGGGCGGGACCGACCTGGTGGAGGCGGGGAAAGGGGCGGGGCCAGGTGCCCATTGGCAGGGGCGGGGCCATCGTGCAAGCGTCGCTGGTCTTCCCAGGTCACCTCTACTGATGCAGGTTGGTGTGGGAGCAAACAGGAAGAAAACAAGGTGGGCCAAGCAGGCAAAGGTTTTAGGAGGCAAAGGGTTTAGAGCACTGTCTCTCCACTGGCACCACCTACGCCAAACTCCACCCACCGCTGTTCCAAAGACCATCTTGGATTTAGTTTGTCAAAATATAACAGCAATCCAATTAATGATTCAAAAACATATGTGAATTAAAATTAGATTTATACCTCGCCAGAGTGCTAGAATGACACTGTCTGAATTTCTAATTTCCAACGACATGGTTCTGGAGCAGATGTCAGATTGTGTCCTCTGAAGTTTGATTTGACCATTAACAGTATATGAGTCATTTGTTTTGGGCTCTCTGAAGGAGAAATATTGCATGGTTTTTTTCTAGGTCGTTCAGCACTTAAAATGTGAACAGCTCCTGTTTGATAGGATTTTGCCCCATCTACTGGACAAATCTTGCAACTGTCACATTAAGGAAAATACAATTCCATTTCCTGTTACAATAACAAAAGGAATTCTTAACATTGTAACACCGGTGGATATAATGCCCTTAAAGTTATAGCCTAATATTTCTGTGCAATTATAATGTTCGTACATAATAAAATTCAAATTAAACTGAACAGCAGACAAAAATAGGTGTTCTATTTGTGTTAGTTATCTAAATCACTGTTTAGATAAGTTTGATGGCTTCGGTGAAGTGAAGACCCAGGGCTGGGTCTAATTTGGCGTATAGTGCTTCGCACTAATAAAGGCACACTGCAGTGATCCAGCAAGCTGGGTTGAGGGCCAGAGTCTGTGAGCTGGTGTGAGTCAGTTCAGGGAGAGGCTACTGGGGAGAGGCTACTGGGGAGAGGCTACTGGGGAGAGGCTACTGGGGAGAGGCTACTGGGGAGAGGTTACTGGGGAGAGGCTACTGGGGAGAGGTTACTGGGGAGAGGTTACTGGGGAGAGGCTACTGGGGAGAGGCTACTGGGGAGAGGCTACTGGGGAGAGGCTACTGGGGAGAGGCTACTGGGGAGAGGCTACTGGGGAGAGGTTACTGGGGAGAGGATACTGGGGAGAGGCTACTGGGGAGAGGTTACTGGGGAGAGGCTACTGGGGAGAGGTTACTGGGGAGAGGCTACTGGGGAGAGGCTACTGGGGAGAGGATACTGGGGAGAGGTTACTGGGGAGAGGCTACTGGGGAGAGGTTACTGGGGAGAGGTTACTGGGGAGAGGCTACTGGGGAGAGGATACTGGGGAGAGGCTACTGGGGAGAGGCTACTGGGGAGAGGATACTGGGGAGAGGATACTGGGGAGAGGATACTGGGGAGAGGTTACTGGGGAGAGGCTACTGGGGAGAGGCTACTGGGGAGAGGTTACTGGGGAGAGGTTACTGGGGAGAGGCTACTGGGGAGAGGTTACTGGGGAGAGGCTACTGGGGAGAGGCTACTGGGGAGAGGCTACTGGGGAGAGGTTACTGGGGAGAGGTTACTGGGGAGAGGCTACTGGGGAGAGGCTACTGGGGAGAGGTTACTGGGGAGAAGTTACTGGGGAGAGGTTACTGGGGAGAGGCTACTGGGGAGAGGTTACTGGGGAGAGGCTACTGGGGAGAGGCTACTGGGGAGAGGCTACTGGGGAGAGGCTACTGGGGAGAGGCTACTGGGGAGAGGTTACTGGGGAGAGGTTACTGGGGAGAGGTTACTGGGGAGAGGCTACTGGGGAGAGGCTACTGGGGAGAGGTTACTGGGGAGAGGTTACTGGGGAGAGGTTACTGGGGAGAGGCTACTGGGGAGAGGCTACTGGGGAGAGGTTACTGGGGAGAAGTTACTGGGGAGAGGTTACTGGGGAGAGGCTACTGGGGAGAGGCTACTGGGGAGAGGTTACTGGGGAGAGGCTACTGGGGAGAGGATACTGGGGAGAGGTTACTGGGGAGAGGTTACTGGGGAGAGGCTACTGGGGAGAGGCTACTGGGGAGAGGTTACTGGGGAGAGGCTACTGGGGAGAGGCTACTGGGGAGAGGTTACTGGGGAGAGGCTACTGGGGAGAGGCTACTGGGGAGAGGCTACTGGGGAGAGGCTACTGGGGAGAGGTTACTGGGGAGAGGTTACTGGGGAGAGGCTACTGGGGAGAGGTTACTGGGGAGAGGTTACTGGGGAGAGGTTACTGGGGAGAGGCTACTGGGGAGAGGTTACTGGGGAGAGGTTACTGGGGAGAGGCTACTGGGGAGAGGTTACTGGGGAGAGGTTACTGGGTAGAGGTTACTGGGGAGAAGTTACTGGGGAGAAGTTACTGGGGAGAGGCTACTGGGGAGAAGTTACTGGGGAGAGGTTACTGGGGAGAGGCTACTGGGGAGAGGTTACTGGGGAGAGGTTACTGGGGAGAGGTTACTGGGGAGAGGCTACTGGGGAGAGGTTACTGGGGAGAGGTTACTGGGGAGAGGTTACTGGGGAGAGGCTACTGGGGAGAGGTTACTGGGGAGAGGTTACTGGGGAGAGGTTACTGGGGAGAAGTTACTGGGGGGAGGCTACTGGGGGGAGGCTACTGGGGGGAGGCTACTGGGGGGAGGCTACTGGGGGGAGGCTACTGGGGGGAGGCTACTGGGGAGAAGTTACTGGGGAGAGGCTACTGGGGAGAGGTTACTGGGGAGAGGCTACTGGGGAGAGGCTACTGGGGAGAGGCTACTGGGGAGAAGTTACTGGGGAGAGGCTACTGGGGGGAGGCTACTGGGGGGAGGCTACTGGGGGGAGGCTACTGGGGAGAAGTTACTGGGGAGAGGCTACTGGGCACCTCCATCACCATCCCCACAGTGGCCCTCGTTACACACAGCACCATGCATCAGAATGACACACTGCTTCAGAATCAGAGAGGGAGGGATATAGGGAGTGAGAGAGAGAAAGAGAGAGTGAGAGGGATTGAGAGGGAGAGGGAGAGAGAGAGCTAGAGGTAGAGACAGAACAGAGCAGTAAAAAAGGGACAGACTGACCTAGAAAATATGAGATGCAGAGTAAGAGTTTGAGAAAAGTAAGAGCCACAAATCACACACATACGCACACACACACACACACACACACACACACACACACACACACACACACACACACACACACACACACACACTGCCACACCTCCTTCACGACTTGCCTTTCCTCCCATTGAGTGGCAGCATCAGAGACCTCCCCTGACAGCCTTGCACAGAGAGCGAGAAGGTCAGTACCCTACACAGCACACACAGGCCCTGACCACACCCCCTCCACCCTAACCACACCCCCTCTGCACAAACCACACCCCTTCCGCACCCACCACACTCCCCCTGTCGGTCTCCCGCACAGGCCTCACTGCTGAATCAGCTTAGACACACACCTCAGCTCGGCCCAGCTGGGCACGCATCAACACTGCGTTTCAGCAATGATCCTTCAACATCAGGCGGGGTTTGTCCTGCATATTGTCCCCGCTCACAAACCCACAAGAATCGGTTGATTTTCCACTGGAATTTGGTCCAAAGCTAAAATCGCTTGTTCTTTGATGCTTTTTTGATGCAATTTGATGCTTGTTTGGGATTGTGTTACTCGCTGGTGAATGAAATGTGAACAAGTGGGAAGTGAGTAGAGCTGACGCAGGCACACACACACACACACACACACACACACACACACACACACACACACACACACACACACACACACACACACACACACACACACACACACACACACACACACACACACACACACACGCATACACACACGCATACACACACACACACACACACACACACACACACACACACACACACACACACACACACACACACACACACACACACGCATACACACACGCATACACACACACACACACACACACACACACACACACACACACACAGCCAGCTGAGCATGTGGCAGGAGAGAGCAGGCACACACACACACACACACACACACACACACACACACACACACACACACACACACACACACACACACTCGTATAAGTGATATGGACCAGCACCTACACAGATGGGCGGGTGAGAAAGGGCTCTCTGCTGGAAGCTCCTGGCCTCGCACACGTGTGAGCAGCTGAGCACGAGCGTGCACGTGCGTAGGCGTGCACGTGTGTGAGCGCGCACGTTCCTCACACGCCAAAATGACAGAGCCAGAACCGGGTGCCTGCACGCTCGAGTACATGCAGGCATAGCCACGTTCGTACATACCTAAATTAACACGAGTTACAGTGTGCATGGAAGACGACGGCAACCAAACCAAAGTGAAAGGAGAAATCAAAGCACAGGTGAAACAGAAAAGTGGGAGGGGTTTCAGAAGGACACACCTGCATCTGCCTCAAATGAGTGCAGTGGGGTGGAGTAATATATCACAGGCTCCTCCTCCTCTTCATCTGGGCGGTGGTCAGAGACAGAAGGAAATGGATGATTATGATGACGTCACAGAACACAGATGGGGACGTGGTGGCAAATAACGTGAGGGAACAAAATGAAAATATTTAGACAATAAACGAGTGTATGGCAGCCATAGAGACAGATGTTACACTACAGTTAGTGACTCATGAGAAATGACTGCATCAACTTCGATTGTTCTCTCTAATCAAATTCGATTTCATGGTGATCGTGATGATGTAACGTGTCCAGCAGTCAGTCTGTCCCACATGGTTAGTGACTCCATGCTGACCTCTGACCCCAAAGGCCACCTCAGTGACATTCAGCTACATGGTTTACTTTCACAGCTCAGAGGTCACGGTTCTCTGCATTTCTCAGAGAAACAGTGCAGGTTCTGAAGTGCACATGCCAAAACGGGGCAGAAGTGAATGTAGTGATACCAGAATGTAGTGACACCAGAAACCAGTGATACCAGAATGTAGTGACACCAGAAACCAGTGATACCAGACATCTTCATGTTGCATTAATTTCATAATACTGATCATCTATGAACTGTATTAAAAAGAGCTGTGCACACAAACCAGACATGGCAACATATTTTCATCCTTGATGGAGGTAAACTTCATGTAGCCTGAATTGCCTCTATTTCTCAACATTGCCCACATATGCTTACAAGTACACCCTCTGGCTTTGTTAAGCTAAAATAGCATAAATCATGCATAGACGGTACAAAATTAAAAGATCTCGTGTAGCAGCACACACATTCGCATGCAAACACACACACACACACACGCACACGCACACACACACACACACACTAGGCCTACTACTGCTGGCGAGCTGAATGCTCACACACTCTGACAGTGATGAAAGGCTCTCTCTCAGCAATCTGACAGCCCCCGCTGCACTGATTCACTCTCTCCTCCCTCTTTTCTTCTCTCCATCTCTCCTCCATCTTCCCCTCTCCCTTTTCCCTCTCTCTCTCTTACACAACCACCTCGTCTTTCATTCCCATTCTCACACAACACAGCGTTTTCCAATAGGTACAAAACTAATCGTTTCTGAAAACACAACCTCATCATTTTCTCCCGCTTCGTGGAACGCGCGTCCCCGGAGCCTCTCTGTGGTTAGGAGGCGAAGGGATTGTTCAGGCAAGCCACAGAAAAGACCCGGGGGAGCTCAAGTGCGCCTTCAATAACGAGGAAAAATAACGGTCACAGTCGCAGAGTATTGACGCCCACATTATGCAGGCGACCTAATGACACGGGCAGATTGTATACACACTTATGTATTCATCCGAAGAGGATCGCTATGTGCACAGGCCACCGCATTATTACCCAGTGACAATCATTAACAGCGGCGTGTGGACCATTCTGGTTCCGAACAGGACGTGTGGGGCGCTGCAGAGATGAGAGGAACACAGCGTCGACGTGGCTGTGGCTCCACAACGGAAAACGACGCAGAACTTCCCGTTGCGAACACACACGGACACGGCGCGCTGCCTGCAATAGCCCCGGATCCAGATTCCTTGCTACAAATGAAAGAAACGCTTCTCCCAAACCAGTGGCGATGTTGAACGAAGGCCGATTATGGCCCACAGGGATGTGATCATTTCCGTTCGCACCAAAACGACGCAGTGGCGGATCTCAGCCCATGCACGTTGCTGGCGCCTCTCGACTTTTGAACCTGGGCTCGTGAAACGCTTCAGCAGAATAGGCGAAGCCAACGTTGGTGCCTAACGTCACATTTTCCTTCACCTGTTTTTGCAGGGCTATTTCTTCACATTTCTTTACTCAAGTGGAGTCTGAGTTCTGTGGCACCAGCGAGCAGGTCCACGGATCCGATAAATCTGTTATATTATAAAAGGTCCAGTGATTCTTAGGTTTTTCTGAATAATAACCCAAGACACTGCTTCCTAAAGAATATTGCTCTCTCCACTGTTATTTCAACCATTACCAGCTTTCCTCTGTGATGTGGAAAAATTGTTTCAAACATTATCTTGCAATCAGACAGTGTGGTTCAGGTTGGAACTCGATTCAGAGACTGAACCGCAAGACACTGGCTGACAGCATGCTGATAGGATTTCACAAGGCAGCATCGCAATCATCAAGTGGCATCAGGTTTTGGATACATGCCAAATCTCAACAGTGCGATTCTGTGAAAGTTTCCCAGGAGTAATCCGAGCACTCAAACATATTAAAAAAACATCACATATAACATTTCACCTTAGAACTGTAGGATATTCTAGATGGTGGATGTACTTTTCAGCTTTCTCCTAAACATTATGAAACAACTCATCACAGGATCATGTGAGCGTTTCAGAACAGCTTCCAACACACCCAATGCATCAGGAGTAAGGTTCACTGCCAGGAAACCACTTACTTCTTTCGAGCGTCCCCTTCGGAGGCAGTTGTGGTAGTTGCCGTCCTCTCCTGCTGTTCACAGATGTGCCAGTGGGACTGGTTTGGACTGATCCACCACGGGGGTGCGCCCTGCCACACACAAACGGCATCTCATTACTTCTGGAAGCTTGCATGTGCGAGAATGGACCAGAGGTTCCATTATCTGGGTGAATTAATCCTAACAGCATGTGAGCGAGCCCCAGCAATAATTATTTACTGAATAACAGGCATTACAATAGCAGTTGTATATTATATGCATATTAGTGCTAAACACAAATAACAACATGTATGTTTGCCAAGTCTTTTACAGACAAACTGTGACCCCAACATCATTTCAGCAATTCACAACCAGGGCTTTATGACTAAGTCACTGGTATTGATCACTGCCCCAAATCCCAAGTATTCCAGAAAGTACTTAGCATGTTGCTAAACACTGAACTCATAAGTAGAAGAAGTAATTTGACATGAACCCACAACTTTACACGGAGACTTAAGGTTATCAGGCCTTGCTGTATGGGGAGAATGAAGGGGCTGTTTGTTGAACAGTGATTGTAGCGATCAGTCATATATATGCGGTTCCACATATATAGATCACCTGTACAATCAGTGCCATGCAGAGACTGTGAGGATGCAGGGAGCAGGAAGCCGAGCAGAGATCGTATGGCGTGTGTGCTGACCACACTTTAATTGCTCGGGGGGGTGGGGCAGGGGGCGGGGCAGGGGGCGGGGTTGAGAAGCATAGAAGAGCTTCTCGCATGCTTGTTGCCTACAGAGTGACAGCATCTGATGGCTGGGTGTAATGACAGAGTGTAATAGCTGTGCTCACAGACATAAGGAAACACACTCCCCAGACTGCAGCAACACACACATTACATCTGGTTGTAAATTAAGGATGTTCAGTGAGGAGGCTTTTGGCCTGTAATGTTCTGGACAGAGTGATTCTGAGAAATTGTTGTCTAATATGCATCATTATTTCAAACTAACATTTCTCTGGAGTTAGGGATTCATACAGGAATGGTTTACAAACTCAGATAGATCGGAATCCTCTTCAAGAACTTTGATTCCTACATAAATTTCCAAAGCAATAACAAGCAAAAGATGTTTTTTTCCTTTTGATATTCCACAGACTACAGAGAAAGCATGATGTTCTAAATACTGAGCCTGTTATTAACAAGCGTCAGAGTATCCCATCCATCCCCTGCAGTAATGTACAGTATGTAACACTATACTACAGTGCTAAAATGATTTACGCTTAGTTAATATACTCCAAATGCAGGGGCTGCTGCTTCTAATAGTGAATATGAGAGGATATTAGCTGCTTTGAAAGCTCTGTGCAAAATATTGTGCCCTAACTAATTCAGGCCTAAATTACTGACTTTTTAGATTCTGTAAAGACCAACAGTTTGCACAATGTTTTCAAATAAACTTCCTGCACTTCACAGTATAAAATGGAACTGGTGGAGTGCTAAGGAAAAAGCATGGAAGCAAAAATTACAGACAAATGTGGTTTATCCCCGTGTGGTTTATCTTAGTGTCCCCTTATGGCTGGACTACATGCGAAAAGGAAAATAACATTAGAATCTTTGGCACGTTTCCGCCATTGTGTCCCTGCAAGGAAAGAGCTGAACCTCATCTTCACTGAGGGATGAGACAACGCATGCAAACGAATAAGGGGAGGCGAAACAAAAAGTCAAATTACCAGTCGTGTTCGTAAAGGAACTGCAATAGATGAAAACCCATCACCATTATACTCAGTCTGAATATAAGTGGTGTGTGACAACGACAACAACAAAAAAGAACTACATGTTAGTAACTTGCAATACCACAGTGGCTGGATGGGCAGAAAAATAAAAGCACTGCTGTAAAAGGAGAACAAAAAAAGGGGGAGGGACTGATTGCTTGACCGAGCTGGAGGGATGGCCGTTGTGGGAGGAGCAAGGGGATGACGGGTGACTATCGATTAGTCGGGGCTGCCGGGATCCAGTCTGGGTCACCTCGTCAAGGCAGGGGAGGACGGCGCGGAGTGTCCCGATGGCAGGGTGGGCATGGACGCTCTCATGCAGTGCCCGTCGGGCGCGCGCTCGGTCGAGCAGGAGCGGGTGTACATGGGCCGCTCCAAGGCGGACCGCTGGTCGGCCGAACGGGACCTGGGGTGAAACTCGTGCCTGTCCGGTGTGCCGTAGTTCCTAAAAGAATGTTATGGAGGGCAAACAGGTTCATGGGTGCTCACTGTAGGCGGGGTCATGGGTGGAGCCAGCAGTGTTAGGGATTTGATAACTCCTCCCCATCACATGTAGCAAAGTATTTAAATACTATGGGTTCCTTGATGTGACGGTGTACGCATGTCTTTTTGGTCTTTGAGGACGTGGCAACCTTATATTTACCAGCTTCTGTAAACACATGCCTAGCAAACAACAGAGTGACTTCGGAAAAGCACACTTCACTCCAAACCCGCTTGTCAAAGAAACAACGATTCACTGCAATCTGAATTCTGGCACTCAATGCGAGCTGTGGCCCTGGTCGTTATTTGCTTGTCCAGAACCAGATAACACCGGCACTCTGGGGTTTCATCTCAGTTCTGCTCCAATCAGCTGAGATGAATGACCAGGCAGGCACCACAGAACTCTATGCGCACGCAACCAGGCAAGAAACTCAGATGTCAAAGGGAAAATCTAGGTGACAAATGTACTTATATATATAGACTCCTAGACCCCTTTATTAGGTACACTTTGATGTTACCAGGTTGGACCCCCTTTTGCCTTCAGAACTTCCTTAATCCTTCGTGTCATAGATTCAACAAGGTCCTGGAAACATTCCTCAGAGAGTCTGGTCCATATTGACATGATTACATCACACAGTTGCTGCAGATTTGTCAGCTACACATCCATGATGTGAATCTCCCGTTCCACCACATCCCAAAGGTGCTCTATTGGACTGAGATCTGGTGACTGTGGAGGCCATTAGAGTACAGTGAACTCATTGTTGTGTTCAAGAAACCAATATGATGATTCACACTTTATGACATGGCGCATTATCCTGCTGGAAGTAGCCATCAAAAGATAGGAACACTGTGGTCATAAAGGGATGGACATGGTCAGTAACAATACTCAGGTAGGCTGTGACATTGACACGATGCTCAGCTGGTACTGATGGGCCTAACGTGTGCCAGGAAAATATCCCCGACACCATTGCACCACCACCGGCCTGAACCGTTGATATGCTTTCATGTTGTTGATGACAAATTTTGACCCTACCATAGCTGACAGGAGTGTCACCCGGTGGTCTCCTGCTACTGTAGCCCATCCGCCTCAAGGTTCAACGTCTTGTGCGTTCAGAGATGCTCTTCTGCATGCCTCAGTTGTAACGAGTAACCTTTGTTATTTGAGTTACTGTTGCCGTTCTATCAACTCGAACAAGTCTGGCCATTCTCCTCTGACCTCTGGCACCAATAGAAGTGTTTGGGAACAGCAGAAACTCTGTTCAACAGCAGGTTGAGTAGGCCATGTAAACTGACGGAGCGTGGTTAGCGGATGCTGTAGAGCATAGTGCAGAGAGGTGGCCAACTTTCTGCAGAGTTACTACAGACATCCAAACTTCATGTGGCCTTCAGATTAGCTCAAGTTCTTGGAATGGGTTTCCATGGTCGAGCAGCTGTATCAATCAAGTGCCGCCACTGTACTCTAGAGCAGTGGAGATGCGTTATCTGGAGTGATGAATCACGCTTCTCCATCTGGCAATCTGATGGACGAGTCTGGGTTTGGTGGTTGCCAGGAGAACGGTACTTGTCTGACTGCATTGTGCCAAGTGTAAAGTTTGGTGGAGGGGGGATTATGGTGTGGGGTTTTTCAGCATACCAAGACATTTTGGACGATTCCATGCTCACAACTTTGTGGGAACAGTTTGGAGCTGGCCCCTTCCTCTTCCAACACAGAATAAAGACATGGATGGCAGAGTATGGTGTGGATGAACTTGACTGGCCTGCACAGAGTCCTGACCTCAACCCGATAGAACACCTTTGGGATGAATTAGAGCAGAGCCAGACCTTCTCATTCAATATCAGTATGTGACCTCACAAATGCGCTTCTGGAAGAATGGTCAAAATCCCCATAAACACACTCCTAAACCTTGTGGAGAGCCTTCCCAGAAGAGTTGAAGCTGTTCCCTATTGAACCCTATGAATTAGGAATGAGACGTCACTTAAACTCATTTGTGAGTCAAGGGAGGTGAACGAATACTTTTGGCAGTATAGTGTGTGTGTGTGTGTGTGTGTGTGTGTGTGTGTGTGTGTGTGTGTGTGAAACCCAAATTGTGCTTGCATTATTGTACATTACAGCATTATGGTACATTACAGCATTATGACACAAAGCTACGCTATGACACCTTTAACGTCAAGGCAGAAATGGCCATGTCAGAAATGATCTTCCACTGTCTCTCTCTCAGGAATTCAGCCTGTGCACTGGGATTTGAAAGAGAGATCAACCTTGAGGGTTTGTTCCTTCATTCACTCTTTGCACATTGTGAGGTCACAGATATTAGCACCTCGTAATCATGTAACATTTTAGATGCTCAGTCATTTTAAATCGAGCCACAGTGCAACGCTGAACAAAAGCCACCAACTATTTAAAGCACTTGTTTCAAGCCCAATAACATGTGGCCTACTTGGCTTACCTGTGATCTAAAAGAATCTGTGTTGTCTGAATATATTCTGTGACATAATAATGCTACAGACTAGACAGTGATATGAAGTATCAGAACAATTAATATCATAAATTATAAATGAATAATAAATTATAAGTATACTAAAAAGGTTATTTTTTCCTCTGTAGAGGTTAGTGATGCATGTTCAGGTTTCCAGAAAATCAATGTGTGTGTTTTTGTGTTGGGGGAATGTATGGGGCTCACACCATCTCTGACAGAAAGCTTTAATGGAACACGCTCGCAAACTGTAAGCACTGATTCAGAAGCCTGGATATAAATAGCTGTGGTTTGTGTCCCAGCGGTCTTCTCTGTACCTGCTTCTACCAGATAGGACTGGCCCTGCTCTGGGGAGCACCCATCTTTTCCTCTGCCTGTATTCTCTCCCCCCCCCCCCCCCCCTCTCTCTGCTCTTCCTTATCTCCAGAATCCCCCCTCCACCCGCCCTCTGCCTCCCCCTCCCTCGAGTGTCTCTCACTCTTTGTTCTGGACTGCACATTTATCATTACTTTCTTGCCCCCCCCCAGAAAGCTTCTGTACCAGGATGCCCGTTCAGCGCAGGGGTTGAAATATCGACTCTAGCCCTGGTGAGCTTTTCACCACAGGCCCCCGAGAGCACAGGAGAGAGAGCACGCACTGACAGTTCTGTTCACCCACTACCCCACGTTTCTGATGGCACCACAACTTCCAAGCATAGTGGGGGGGGGGGGGGACGGGGGACGGGGGACGGGGGGGGGGGGGGGGACAGACCCCACTCGGCGTGTCTGACTGACTGCCAGATGGCGGCAAATCCAGAGATAGAGGATGAGAAAGAAAGTCGGAGTGAGAGAGAAGGCAACCTCTCCTCTTACCTTTCCACAGCTTACCACCAGAACACCTCATTGGAATTTTACAACCTGCACATGCAATGCATAAAACCCACAGACCATGATGATGAGGGATGTTGTGAGTTCTTGAAGACCCACATCAAGACCTCCTGGACTTCATCTGGTTACCATCCACAGTATACTGCATTACAATATAATTATCCAAATGTTCTGAGAAAAATAATGTTCAAAGTAAAGTTTGTGTGTACAGAATATGGTCTATGGCAGTGTTTCTCAAACCAATCCTCGGGGGCCACTTAACAGTTCCAAAGCTTTGTTCAGTCTAAATCGCCAACAATTACGTTAGAGCAAAAGTGTGGAGCCATCAGGCCCCAAGGGCTGGGTGGAGAAACACTGGTTTATGGGATTCGTATACCAAACGTACAGAACATGTAGGCTGGTGCTGGACATGTTTTCACATAGACATCTTCAGCTACAAGGTTGTGTATGGGGTCTACACAACAAAACAATCATAAGATTGTTCCTCAGGAACCTAACATCTCAGTTCTCTTCAACAGTCCATACTATGCAGTAGACAGAAGAATAATGAACTCATTGTAAATTAAATCACAGGTGTCAACCCAACCCAATTTTGGTCTGTGTTTTTGTCTATATAAGTCTGTGATACAGGAATTCTAGCTTAATACGTTTTCACCATAAACTCCAGTCAATCATCATAAACACTGTACCACCAGCATTCCTACCACTGTGGTTCAATTATGTTCACAGTCCATCGCTACTGGCAGCATAAACACACAAAGATTCATGGGAAATGCACTGTGACTAAACAAACCTAGCCTCAAAAACTGATCCAACTATGTATGAGAGACAGATTTGCTATTTAACCATAGAACTATTTCTATGATTTCCAGATTCAGTATGAAGTCAGTAGTATGATTATTAAAGTAATGTTTCACAATAAAGATCCTGAATGCATCCAGTTTGGAGGCTGAATAATAAGGTTACCGTGTCTTGAGTTGACACCTATGTGAAATAATGTTAAACACATGAGACAAGGAAGATTCTTAATGGGATTTCAAAGCACATGATGTGGAGATGAGTTCAATGTATTGGATGATGTGTACAATGCAACAAAATGGGCTTCAGGCTATACAGTAGCTTAACATTTGGATACTCTGAAATATAGGCATAATTATGCATATATTTTTCACTTCACTGATTTTTGTTGGGGTTTCTCAAAGCCAGAGATCCTCCTGGACAAGGACATTCATGCAAAGCAAGGACGAAATGGAACATTTTAGACTACAAGTTAAGATGCGATTATGAGCTGCTGTGGTGAAAATGGTTAGCCTGCGTTACGCATCATGAACCTCCAGCCTGGAGGAACCTTGAGGGTCTAGCTGGTGGAGAGGCAGGGAGGTAACGGGTGGAGAGGCAGGGAGGTGGTACTGACACGGGTGGAGAGGCAGGGAGGTGGTACTGACACGGGTGGAGTAAGCTCTACCTGAGCTCCTTCTGCTGATGGTGGATAGGCTGACTGTGTCTGGTTCGAGGTAAGGTGAGGAAATGACTGCAGTCACATGGAAAGAATGGAGAGAATGAAGAGGAGAAGAGAGGAGAGAGATGAAATTTGGAAAAAATTAAAGAAATGGGAAAAGATCTTTCTCCCACTTGGGGTGAGCAGGAAAGCAAGGAAAGCTCACAATGGTCTGAGCAATTTAGAGTGACAACACGGTCCAACAAAGTACAGTGACCAGCAAGCAATTCCCAAACTTTCTCACACACTTAGACCTGAAGGAGGAATTCATTTTATCCCCACTGAAACTCATGTGATATACTGTATTTCACTTTACAATCTATCATAATCATTTATATAAGGGCTACATAATTATTTATGTTGAAAGAATATATACATATTTATAACTCACTAAAAAGATAAATCACATTCATTTGAGTAGCTAAAAAATGCTGTTAATTAGAAAGTTATCAGTATCATCACAGTTTGACCAATGGCAAGTTAGCACGAATGACAGTGATTAGAATAATGACAAGTTCATCTGATGCCATCTATATCCAGACACATACAAATGCAAATATAACATTTAGAAAATACACATTAAAAACACCAATGTTTTGTGTAAAAAAAAAAACATTTTAAAAAGCACAGTTACATGCTTTGTCTCAGAAATACGTCAGAAATCACATAGACCTACTGACATAACATAAATTCACAGTACTCTTCCAGTAGTCTCTCTTAAAACCAACACAAGTGTTTCACTTTAAATCTTCCTTTAATTTGGCATTGTTCACTGATCAGTCATTCTTGAGGTTCAAAAAAGGTTCAAATAAAATAAAGACAACACAGTCTTTGTTTATGTGAAGTCCTAAAGGAAAATTTGAAGATAATGTACATTTTTTAACACTGGTGACAGATTTTCGGAGGAGAAGGGCATACATTAAAAGAAAACCTCTCTCAAGAATGCTTTGTAACAATGAAGGACATCGAATGAACACAGCTAGCATTATTTAAGATAATGCTAACTGCTTCCCCTACTTCTGATCTTAGTCAGATTAGCATACAGGACAGAATATTTCAAAATAAAAGCCAAAGAGGGGGAGGTAGAGGCAAAGTTTACATGAAGAGGATAAGGCACTGTACCTCTGGGGCGGGGGCACACTGGGTGACCGCGAGCGTGCTCGGTTAATGTCCGCTGACCGTGAGCAGTGATTGGACGATAGCACCTGCTCTGGCACTGAGAGGGTGGAGCTCTGGAGGTCCCTTCCATTTTGCCTGTAGTCTGAAGTGAACGAATCAGAAAAAGGGTGAGGGAATATCAACCAATCAGGATTAAAGGGACAGTGTGACTAAATTGTTAGCATGACTAAAATTAATTTAAATCTATGGACATCTATTAATCATATTGATTTGTACTACAAGATTTCTTTCTTAAATGCAAACAATCTTTTGTCTAAATATTTCCATATGCCATTACACTTGTAGTGCTAATCCCTACACTCCTGTCAAGGGCCAGATGGTAATGTTAATGTGATCCGATCAGTAAAATGGTCTTTGTCTTCCAATCAGAAAACATGTCTCCCAAATCCCAGACCCCCATAAGGGCTGAAAACAGGCACTCAGATGGAAGCAACTGGTTCTCCATCCCGGGTCAGTGGTGTGGGGGGAGTGAGGGGCGTGGCCCTGCTACCCAGTGAAGTGCTCCACACTATAAACAGGCAGGAGTGAATAGTCTGACTACAGTGCTCTATTGTGGGTGCAACTTAAGGCCCAGCACAGACTGGACACCGTTAAATAAAACCAGCTAACAGACTTGGGAGGGGGGGGAGGGGGGGGGGTACTACAAATCAATACTAAAAGTCTTTACATTGGATCACAGCAGTCAGTTCTAAAAGCCTTCTCTTCACACACACACACACGTGACATTCCAGCAGGCCTGGCCACAGCCAGCAGAGCTGCAAACTACAGCTAGGGGGGGAAAAAGCAGCAACCCATAATTCCTCTGAATGGTAATCATCTCCTGCAGCGGGAAGAACCGAATCAGCACCTCGGAGCGGGGGAGGTGGGCAGAAACACTGAGCCAACATGAGGGAGAGAAATGCGGAGAAAGAGAAAGAGAGAGAGAGAGAGAGAGAGAGAGAGAGAGAACGCCAGAGTGAGGGACAGAAGACAGAGAAAGGGAAAGAGAGAGGGTGTGGGTGTGTTAATACAAACTAAAAGAGACACAAAAAGTGAAAGAGTCAGAGAAAGTGTGTGTGTGTGTGTGTGTGTGTGTGTGTGTGTGTAAGAGAGAGAAACAGATAGGAAGGGAGAAGAAGAAGCAAGGTGCCTAGCTGCGCATGTCCTAAGAGTTGTAAGAAGGCAAGTGGGTGTGTGAGCAGACGTTTGTAGCGTGTGCCCTCTATCAGACTGGCTGCTGTAGAGACCACAGCTGTAGAGACCACAGCTGTAGAGACCACTGCTGTAGAGACCACAGCTGTAGAGACCAGCTCTACGTTAGCTGTGTCCGTGTCTGCACACACGTTCATGGCCAGAAAGAAGTAGTGCCTATAAAAGACTATAAAAGACTACAAGACCCAGGGCTGTAAAACAGATGCGCTGTGTCATCACGCTATTGCTTATCAGCCTTTTAAGAAGTGATCAGCGGGTTACAGATGAACAATGTAAAAGCTTGTTTGATTATTGGGGTGTATTCAGGCAGAACAGAAACCTGAGAAATTACCCCATTGGTTACCTTGGACTGATAATATTCATAAGATTAAACTCAACTACATGCTGAGCATATAAGCATATATATTTATTCTAATATATATTCTAATATACATATATATTTTCTCTCATTTACAATTCTGGATCAACACACACACGTAATTAAATTATTCTAAAATAATCGCCTTTCTTGCCTAATCTGGACATGCTGAACTCTACAAATCATATGATCATATGATGGTGCCGGCTGAGTCCACACAGAAGTGTGTGTGTGTGTGTGTGTGTGTGTGTGTGTGTGTGTACCTGACACCACGCCCACACCATCCTCGCCATCATAATCTGAGATCTCGCTGTCACTGATCCGGTGAGATCCTGCAGGGGACAGAATGGAACAGCACAAAAGTTACAGACACCGGTCTGACAGTGGATGACCACAGGATGTACTCAGTACGGACACTGGACGGACACTGGACGGACACTGGACGGACACTGGACGGACACTGAACAGACACTGCCTGGAGCAATTTGGACTATGTCTGGACTGCCTATGTGTAAGATAATCACCCTGCACTCCGTAGTCTGGTAGCAAAGGCAAAAGCAATCGATACATTCATCTGACAGAGCTGTTAGTGATTCTGAGAATTCGGTATCTTCAGCAAATGTATTACCAAGTAGACACCATTAAGTGGCTGTACAGACTTCCATCTATGAGAACATTCTCAGATCTGACGTTCCAGTGCTGCTCTGAAATATCAGCACGTCCATGGTTGCAGAAGCAAACGAGTTATCTAGAGCTTTAAGTGACCGATCACGTCGAACCATTCACAGGGAATCAAGCACATCAATCCAACGCGCTCCACCCTGTTCCACAGTCAACTCCACGTCGTCTTTACGAAGCCATTCCGGCATTGTGTTGCACCGAGAAAATAAATTCTCTCTCCCTCTCCTTTTTTCATTCTGTTTGAGAAATTTCACTTCGGTCACGGGAAATAAACATAGTCAAGCATTTCTGACTCGGTCCGTGGCAGTGACGGTTTCAGAGTTGACATGCCGACAGGCAACCCGATCAGTCAAAGGGCCCCTTGCAGACTGTGGATGGGTGTACGGTGTTAGCAGACACTTCATCTCTGAGCAGTGGCACCTCAGGTCCCCGAGCTCACAACTCATTCAGCTTAAACCAAAAAGACACTTGAGCTGCTGCAGGAATGACAGGCGAACAGCACTTGTTTGTACTTCTCCCTCTCTCCCTCGTTCTCTCTCTCCCTCAGCATTTTGACTCAGACTCACATAAACTGTTTTAGCACTCCATGTATATACTGGTCAGCTCTGTCTCACCACAGTCTTATTCATATTTCCAATGACTAAGATTAAATTAGATACATTTCAGACAAAAGGGTTGACACCCCCCTACCACCACGGAGGGGGGGAGACAGCCATGGTTATTTTTGAGGTTAAAAATCAGGAGATCGGTGAATAAATACGCACATTTTAAAACAGGACACCGCACACAAAAACACAGAATGGAAAATACAACAGCCAGAAAACCAGTCAAGGGGACCAGTTTTCAAGGATGATGGTGCACAAATTTGCTATGGACAGCCAGACACAGCAAATTAACAGCATAAAACAACTCGACAAACACAGACAGCTTTTCACACTGATGTGTTAGCTTGTCAATTACGTAAAAGTTAGTCTCCAGGGAACTCAGACAAGCCGGCACTGAAGAGAGGAAAGCACAGCATTGCTGAAGACGATCAGGGGGCATTGTGGGAAGGCGTGTGGGAGATGGCACTGTTTTATTTATTTTTCTTTTTGGTCTGTTCTCGTTCGTTCTACAGAGGCAAGAGGGAAGAACTTGGAGGTGGGGGGGGGGGGGGGGGGGGGGTCTAGTCGCAGGGTGTATGGAGGGGTTCATGATCAACCCCGCAGGGGGCAGAGAGGACATGCAGTGGTTTTTACCTGAACTGTACGAATACGGGCCTTGAGCTGCAAAGACAATGAGGTCAAGAGAAATGTCATGCAAATCTTGCCGACCAACTGTTTCAAACTGTTTCTCGCTGGTTAATAGGAGACCGACCAACTCAGCATGACTTGACATCATAGGTTTCTAGTATTTGTGAGTCACAAAAGACCACTGAGAGGGACATGGTGACCTTTAGAGCACACTAAGTCTTAACCAAGGGAGTGACACCATACTTAAGGGAGTGACACCATACTTAAGGGAGTGACACCATACTTAAGGGAGTGACACCATACTTAAGCTCTGATCTCCATTGGGATATACACTTTAGGCATGATATGGGAGCCGTAAGTAAGTGATACTGGCATAGAGTGTGCGTGCGGAGTGATTTGAACAGAAGGAATCCGTACTCTGCAGTCGACGCGGAGGCATGTCTGCGTGCAGTGCCCTTCTCTGCAGGTAGGGGGAGGTGTTGGGCAGGGGCACGGAGGAGACGTCATGCGTCTGCAGCTTGTACCAGTGTGGCTCGTCGTCCATCAGCGCCGTCTCCAGCTCAATCAGGATCTAACAGAGGAAACGCAGACCTGCTAATCAAGCACACCACAGCCACACCGCTGGGAGGAACTCTTACTGTCTTCTCACTTTACACTCATGGAGCTGGTTGTTCCACACAGCCCTAACACGTCAAGTGCTGGTCAGGCGCAGGTCATTGGTGGAATAAACTCTAGAACAGCATTCTCAAATCTGCTGAACAGTCGTGTTGATTTAAGCATAGACTGTCTAGGCAAATGAGCATGACTGGCCATTTGTTAGCCATTTCTGAGTTAGCCAATCACCGAGTTAGCCAATCACCGAGTTAGCCAATCACCGAGTTAGCCAATCACCGAGTTAGCCAATCACCGAGTTAGCCAATCACCGAGTTAGCCAATCACCGAGTTAGCCAATCAGGGGTTGGTGACTCCAGCCCTGGAGAACTAAAGAACCTTCAGTCCTTCATGGGCTCAACCAAGAGCAAGACAGCGCTAAACTGGGTAGGACCCCATGGCAAACCAGGGGGTCCTGATCCGATGGCCGCACCTCCCCCAAGAACTCGCTCTCCTCCTCGCGGACGCGTGCCTGGTCCCACAACGTGACCTCCAGCATGCGCTCCCGGAACTCCCGCCGGTGCACAGGTGAGTACACGAAGGTCTGGTTCCATCTGGGCTCCACCGCTTTCTTCACCGTTTTTGTCCGCCTCTTACTCTTGTCACTGTGGGAACAGGAATTTGAATGGCTTTTAGTGGCAACTGCCAGTACCCGCCGTACTTTCGTATGATCGTCACCAAATGAAAATTCTGGGCTCACTCTCTGAAACTGAAATGTTTCTAGAACTCTTAAAGACCTGAAACATGTGTCAAGTGTTCCCTTGACAGGACAGCTACAACATCACATAGGATTCATCACTATATGTCCATGTAAGGTGTACATTAAACACTCCGTCTACCACATCTCAAAGTTCACCACACTGCAGTGAGCAGAATACAATACACTGCTCACGATTTGAACTTTTGCTAACTTGGTTTCTGGGGTCCCTGCAGGGCTTCCGTACCCTTACCTTCTGTCCGGGAGGAAGTAGATTTTGACGTAAGGGTTTCTCGGCCGGCCATCGTCCCGTGATGGCAGGTCCTTAGCCCCCAGGATGGTGACAATCAGCTGATGGCCCACTTTATCGTACCAGAGTTTAACCTGCACGGAGAGCAGATGACCTTACGGGACGCAGGGGTGGAACACAGGGGTGGGCCGTCCTACGAAGTGCCTGCCTTCTGTGGAGTGTCTCGACTCTACAGTGTTAATTATGTTAAGGGATAATTATGACTTTGATCATGTTAAGTGATAATTATTGAATTTTATTTAATTGAATATAGTTATGGTAATGTCTTATGTGCATTATAAAGAAGACCTTTTGTTTTCTACACTTAAATTACTACATTACATTAAAAACCTTCTTTCCTATATATGTTTGCATGCTGAATTCAAATGTGTTTTGGAGATTTCACTATCATCCTGTTTTTTTGTTGCTGTATGTCAGTATAGTATGGAACAGCCAAAGGAAGTGTTGACCCCTGTGTTGACCCCTGTGTTGACCCCTGTGTTGACACCGTGTCTACTGTTGGAGACTTATCTTACACAGGACACATGTAGAATGCACATATAGGTGAAGATACACCTGTACATATTTGTAGATATTTTAAGTGTAAGTTATAATGAATAAGTAAGTTATATATGAATAAGTAATATAAATGTGATTTCTTCTAAAAAGAAATATGAATTCAGCAAATAAAAAGAAATATAAATGACTAAGATAAGATCAAACTATTTTAGTTTGTCGATTGCCCAATGTTGTTGTTGTTATTATTATTATTATTATTACTGAAGACCCAACCAACATGAAACTAAATTCTTCCTAAATTGCTATTTGTAATTGTTCATGCACTGTATGTAGCATGGTCTGTTATATGTAACAAAGTTTGTACATTATATTTAATTATATTATGAGCAAGGTGTGGGAGTAACATTTGTAACACTACCAGCAAGGCAAACAGGGGCAGGAAACATTTGCCCCACTACCAGCAAGGCAAACAGGGGCAGGAAACATTTGCCCCAAAACTAGCAAGGCAAACAGGGGTAGAAAACATTTGCCCCACTACCAGCAAGGCAAATAGGGGCAGAAAACATTTGCCCCACTACCAGTAAGGCAAACAGGGGCAGGAAACATTTGCCCCACTACCAGCAAGGCAAACAGGGGCAGGGCGGGAACCCGAACACACAGCAGAAGGGGAGGCCCCCATGCACATGACACCTGAGCTCCCTGCTCAGTGAGGCACAGGCAGCACAGAGACACGAAGAGAGAGCAAAGTGGTACACGGCACAAACACAACCGAACAAAAGGTAAACACCACCACCAACACCAACAGCCCAGGAACAGTGTGAGTATTCCCCCCGCACTTGCCATCAACGCAAGGAGGTTTGGGAGGTTTGGGGGTCGGTCGTTTGTCTTCAAGCAGGGCTTACACAGACCTCTGTGTAAAGGTTCACAGAAGGGCATGGAAAGCATGGAAACAATCAAAGGTGAGAACCTGCATCAGGAGGTTCAGCGGGTCAGCAGGACTTTGGTCATAAATGGGATCATTTATGCTATTGAAGCCCATTCCGCAATCCGCAAAGCATACAGACTGATTTCAGACTCTCCACTAACCGCGCCATATTAGGAACATTTCAGCTGACGGATGGGTTGGGTGTGTTTTTTTTTTATGTATCAATAAAAAAAAAAACATTTAAATAATTTTTTTATGTGTTTCAATGAAGTGAAAAATAACACTGATATGGCATCCGATTAGCATGCAGCTTGAGTATGCTAATTGCCCCCCAAAGAAAGCTTATGCGCGTTCCTCTGTGCCGGTCTCTGGTCTCCTCTGAACCCCTGTCTGAACTCCTCTGAACTTGCTCTCTGTCTCTGGACCTGCCCCCCCTAACAGTGAACCACTGGGACAGTGTTCTTGCTATGAAAGCCAAGACACTATAGCACACAATGTAACTCAGTAAGGACAGATATCATAACTCCCAGGCAATTCACATACAGGTTGCTTGTAATTTCTTCTCATTCTCGTTGCTAAACCCGCATGATGTCTGGAGATGACGAAAAGGACTAGCAGAACCTATTTAGCCTGGAAACAACCAACCATAATGTTTTTTTTTGTTGTTGTTTGGAAAACATAGAGTACGTTTAGGGGACTGTTGCTTTGAAATGCAACACGCACCTACAGTACGCGTCACCAAAGAAGTGTTTAAACAAATGTTTTCCAAGATTAAACTTCCACTGGCAGTGTTAACTCCTGAATGAACGAAACACCAGACCCTCAACGGAGTGACTGTTCACCCCCCAGTTCGACAGAGGAACTGAACCTGTCAGCACTCAATCTGACAAGCAGTTTCAGGTTACACGGAAAAACCAGAATCAAATTGGGTCGTCCCTGCAAACTCAGCACCGATGTAACATTTAAAAAGAGACACGATCCTTCACCATCCAGCATGACACGACTGACAGAACTGACAGAACTCGGAGACAATCTTTTACTCAATTGTTACCTGCATAATCACCGCATAAACACAATCACGGAAACGGAACTATAAACTGACGCTCGACTGTGGTGTGTTGGTCCAAAAACGTGTCTCTTCAAATATTCCCCATTCTGATTCCATCATGCAGATGACCGCAGGCGCCTTGCAAATCATACAGAGTTCAGACATGAAGTAGCGAGAGTTGCAACGACGATTTAAACGGAAAAAAGAAAAACACAGTACAATTCACACGAGCAAACAGAAATGCACGCAGCCATTTCTTTGCTGTGCATATTCAGTAGAAGCAGAGGATTAAAGGGGAGGGGATTGGACAGGAGGGGAGGAGTCTTTCTAGTAAACAGTGACCATTACCTGAACCCTAGGGGTAAAAGGCTCGATTCTCCTACTAAGGCTTTGGCTCTGGGTAAGCAAAATTAATGACAAAATAAACACAACACGAACAAAACAAATGAACAATGCAATAAAGCAAAAAACCCAAAAGGACACCAGCAACGTTCGGGGAGGTGGAGGAGAGATTCAGTCGAAACACTGCGGGTGGTTCCGAACACAGCCTGCGTGTCTTCCACACCTGAACATGGTCTAATATAATCACGAGACATAACCGCAGCCACGGCGACAGGATAGGGTGGGATACAAAGAGGCACAGTCAGACATTTCTGTGTGTCTTTTGTTGCATTGCTTTGTGTGACTGTTAGGTTTGAAAAAGTTCTTTGTAAATAGCCTCTCACATTCCACTGACCCAATAACTATAGAACAAGTCTGTGATTGGCTCCATAAATCACATGACTCTCGCTGGGCTAATGGCTGCTGCGGAATCTCAAAAGGCACAAGCATTTAAACTGAATCTCCACCCCAGCAAACAACAAATGCATAGAAACATACCAATTTATGCTCTTCACCACACACACACACACACACACACACACACACACACACACACACACACTCACACACGGATATATTCATACCCATGTCCCCCTACAAATAAACACCTCACAGTATTAAAGACTGCAATCTTAAATCTATAGTCAGGACCTGACCATCTCCAGACTGCTGCAGTTTCCTCCACTGAAGTTGAACGGCGTATAATCATCAGGCGTGAAGCCCTTACAGCTTTGCAGGCTTTGCAGCTCTGCAGTGAGGAACGCGAGGCGCAGGGCTAACACGATCGGGGCAGGTGCTCGCCCCCGCGCCCCAGCGTAACACGGCCAGCACCTCGGCTCCGTTCGGGGGAGCTTAGCTTGCCACGCGAGCGCGTGCCCGCCTCTTAACCAGGCCGCGGGAACACGAGGTGGCCGGTTACCACGGCTTTGGTGGCACCACGCACGGGTGGTTCGGGATCTAAACAAGACCTCTTATGGCGGCGTTATCAGATGATGTATCCCATCATTCTATTAGTATCAAAATTACTGGGTGAGTTAAAGTGACCTCAAAAGAAAATGGATGTAGACATACTAACTTGACTATAAACAGTGTCAGACAACTCATTTAAAATGTCACAGCAATCTTTGCGCGTGCTTTTAACGAACTGAAATGTACACTCTTGTAGAAAGTCAGGAATATAAAAAGTATGTGTGACCTTAGAAATCGTTTCTCTTAAATAACAAACACCATTTTCCCCCCCTATTGTCACTGTGCTGAAGCCAGGTGCATTGTGGGAACTCACTGAGAGCTGGCCAGATAAATACTGAGGTGCGTCTCGTAGCATGCCGGGGCTCATGGGAGATGTGATGGATATGGATGGCCGGTCCATCTTCTGAGACTCAAATGAACTGGAACCTTCGGGAGGAAATGAATAGGGAGGGGGTTACTGATAAAGGTGTGACACATGTGGGCTTATGTCACACCACATTGTGCCTCTGCAGAAACTGGGTTATAGGACTAGCTTTATGAGTTCACCCCACTGCACTGACCCAGTCTGGCCACATGGTGGCGACTTACTTGATTCCAGTTGTGTGTGCGTGCTGTCTGGTATCCTGGGAATATCTCTGCAATGAGAGAATAGGGAAAAGACAGAGAAACGGTGGGCGAAAGAGTCAAATCAATAGACGCTAAAACAGAGAGCAGAAGCTTTTAATGATCCTAAGCAGCACATTAGTCTCTTAAGGGCTGAACTGCAAGCAGTTCCGCTCGCTAGCACATATTGCATGAGTTCCAGAATATGCTGCAGGGAGCAGATCCCAGATCAGCACGTGCTTTGGTCAGCTCTGTTTTGTAGCACAGCGGGGGGCGGGTCCCTCGTACAACAGCGCCTGCCATGAGGAAGATCTTACCCGATTGGTCGGGAGACAACCAGCTCCACCTGAGGCTCTGGCTTGGATTCTAAAATGATATTGTAAACTTCTTTAAACGTGGCTCCTTGTAAGTTCCTCCCATTCCATTCCAAGACCTGATCACCTATGACAAACCAAAGGAAAACGTATTTGTAGCACCTAAAAGACTCCAGTACAATTAATAGGAATATTAATATTAAAGATTTTAATATATTAAAGATATATAAAGTGACTTTAGAATAGTGAAAACATGAAACGACATGATGAAAGCAACAAAGGGATGTCAATGAAGTATGTTTATGAATACCTGGCCTGAGGTGTCCAACGGTGTCCGCTAAACTTCCTTTCCTTACTTTGGTGATGAAAGCGCAAAGTCGGCCCGGCTCGGTCATCTTGCCCCCGACCACCTGCCCGACAGCCACACCTTCATTAGCACTTCGAGATCAAACGAGTCTTACATCACCAGCGTTAAAGTGAAGATATGGAGTAACTGCAGCAATTAAGATAAATTCACAAAGCTCATGCTAATGGATGTGGTTACCACGCCTTCTATTAGTAAACTCAAACAGGACAGAGGGAGGATCAGAAAGCGATTCCAGATTTCAGTCCAATACATTATACTCAATAATATATTTTATTCATGCATTTACAAAATCTCAAACATCACTTTAAACATTACCAGAGTTAAAGACTTGCTTCATATACAGCTGATCAAATATACCGCTAGAGATAACCAGACCACCCGTCTAGCGTTTTCATTATTTTGTGGAGGAGCTGTCCATGGTGCTTAAAGTCCAGACTGCTGGAAAGAGGCCCAGAGGTCTGTAAGGCCCCAACCCCATTTCCCCCTCAAAGCGTCATACAAAAAAACTGCACTAATGGCGGCCCAATGCAAACGTACAAAAGGAGATTACGGGGCTGTCTCCCGGAGGGAAATGGGTTTATGTAATGTGAGAACTGTGGGGGAGTGGGTCTGTGTGCATGTGCATTTGTGTGTGTGTGTGTTTGTGTGTGTGGGTGTGTGTGTGTGTGTGTGTGTGCACAGGAAGGCCCGTGTTTGATCAGTAAGTCGCTGCCTTGGACAGCTAACACTCGGGGCAGTACTGAACCAACACACACTCAGGAAGTTCACTCAGTCAGGATCAAGCAGGCCATCTCCGGACACACACACACACACACCCACACACACACACACACACACACACACACACACACACACACACACACACACACACACACACACACACACACACACAAACACACACACACACAAACACACAAACACACACACACACACACACACACACACACACACACACACACACACAAACACACACACACACAAACACACAAACACACACACACACACACACACACACACACACACACACACACACACACACACACACCTGTCATTTCACCCTTTTACCACGGTGCCACACACACCAAGAGGGTGATGCTAGTGCTCCCTCACCCACACACTCACGTTTACCGATCTGAGTGCATGCGTTCCCCTGCCAGTCTCACATAACTGTTTATAATAGATACCAGTCTGTATAAAATGGAACAGTCTATTTAAACAAGACTGCATCAAAGACATATACTGTCCCATAATGTAAATAAACATTGAAGGCAATTTTTTTTTAACATATTTTACCTGCACTGCTGCAGTAGTTGGTACAGACTTCTAATGATTAGGCATGTGACTAGTGAATCCTGCAAAAATTCAGCAAAAGCTGTGGCCACGGGACCATGCGGGACCATGCGGGACCATGCGGGACTCACCTTCAGGCCCAGGAGGGCTCCAGAGTCACGTGGGATGCTACCATCCTTTAGCCGCTTGTTGAGCAGGATCCGGCCAA